>NC_056737.1:383924555-384079194 GCF_019279795.1 Protopterus annectens | reverse complement strand
AAACTCCACCTTTTTTTTAAAACATTTTTTAAATGCAGAAATTTCCACTACAGTTATACCTCATGGGAAAGATAATTAATCAACACAAGTATTTCAAATGTTTAAGAGGACACTAGCTGCAGTCCCAGCTGACGGATGCCAGGTGATTGCTTAAGGCACTACATTTGCTGTAGCTGGCAGAAACACTGCTCAGGATATGGAGTATGTTTTCTTCTCCTTGATGGCATTTTCACAATTTGAAAATCAAAGTTTAGGAAGTCTAATATTTCTACACTGATAACTGATGGAGATGCATTTTTACCATTCAATACAGGGACCATTTAGGTCACTAAGTATAAAAACATTTTCTGTTAAAACAATGGTTATAAAATTATCAAATAAGCTGTCATGCTCTTGATGTGGCTCAAAAGGGTCATGTTCTTGATGTGGCTCAAAAGGTACCTTTAAGCCGAGTGCTTGAGTACATGACTACTCACAATCTGATTCTACAAGTGTAATTTTGAAGGACTGATATATGAAAATGGATATACAATCTTTTTTGTTTAGTGAGTAACACCACATTGAACGAGTCATTGCTAACTATTTGTGGAAGGTAGAACAGGTCACTGATCAATATTTTGTATGACAGTACAAACCCTCATTTCCTCAAAAGTATGGTAAACCTCTGGACCTCAAGGAAGCTTTTTTTTTTTTTTTTTTTTTTTTTACTTTATTTAAGCTTCAGCTGTTGAGTCCTGCTTTCACTTTATTTTTACCTGTGGACTTTAGCTTGCAATGTCCACTAATCTGACCAGTATAAAAAGAAAAAAGAACAGAGGGGAGACAGGAAAAAAAAAATAAGAGTATAGTTAGTAACCTATCCCCTTCAGGAGAGGTGTGGCCCATCCTTTTAACAGGGGGGGTCTAGGCCCCACAAACTTCCCCCCAAGAAAAGAGACAAACACCCCCAGATGGTCACCATACTCAAAGACAATAGATGACGCTGATAATCTTTTCTACATACATACCTTCCACTTTTGGTGTGGGAATGGCTTCACTAACTTCACAGGACTTACCAGGCTAAGTAAGAGTATCCAAAGTCAGTTACAGCCCTCTGCATCACCGGTTTGGAGATAGACTCATCAGGAAACCAACGGACGGCAGTCTTTACAGTGAGTGTGCCAAAGGCCTCACTCAAAAGGGGAAGGTACTGTGGGCTACCAGGATCTTGCAGCTCATGTGTCCCCTTCCTTTTCAGGTGATGGGGTTATGCCATTCAAAAAAAAAAAAAAAGTTCCCATTTCCAGGATGCCGACAAAGAACAAAGCACTCTCATGGCTGCCCAATGACAGATCCCCTTTCACAGTTCTCAACTGGGCTCCAGGTGAAATCCCTTGGGAAGAGGAGTGAATGAATGAATGATAAAACAAACAAACCGGTCTATTCTCACTGAGATGAGGCTTTATGGTTGGAACCGAATACCGCATAAATAATTTGGGGGAAAAAATTATAAAAAACATGGGTACACTTAATGGCCTTAGCAAAAGCCCTACTCTTGAGTCCAAGCAGGGAGGCAGAACTTGAACTCTGCTCTTGGCTAGAGTGTCGTCTTCGCAGACTCTCTGTGTGCTCCGATGTTGTCTCATCTCCCTAACACAGTGCTCTAGACTAGGTGAAGAGCATTCTTCAAGTTTCCCCCAAGACTGTGTGTGTGTGTGTGTGTGTGTGTGTGTGTGTGTGTGTGTGTGTGTGTGTGTGTGTGTGTGTGTGTGTCTTGTGTGTGTGTGCGTGTGTCTTGTGTGTGTGTGTGTGTCTTGTGTGCGTGCGAGTCTGTGTGTAAATAGGAATGTGTGCTCTGTAAAGCACAAGTGACCTTTCCAGAATAAACAGTACTCCACTACAAAATGAAAATACAGTTAGGAAAGGGACCTTGGAATTTGGGTTGACATCTATCTCCCTCTTCTTCTCTTTCAATCATAATATCACAACATTATCAGAAAAGTCGTCTTCTTAGCCCATCATCCAAATTTAAAGAGGTCATTGTTCCCTTGTATTTAGTACTGATTAAGCCAATTATGGAGTACAACAGTCCCAATGAGGCTGACATATAACACAAACAGACCCCAAAGGTTCTAAACTAAGACCACCACCAGCTTGAAGACCCTGAGATATGAAGAGAAGCTGGAAACGCCATCCCTGTATACAGTGTCTTACAGACTCTTAAGAGTTGATCTATGCCTAGCTTTCCATACCATTAGAGACCCAGTTGTTCTGCATCTTGGAGATCTCTGTAAGTCAAATAATTTCACTAACATTAAAACTACATACCTAAATCTTCACAAATACAAAAATGCAATAAAAAGGAGAGAGACAGAGAAATGTATAATGCAGCATCTCCCACACCTCTGGAATAGACTGCCCCTGTAGGTCAATCAGTGTGATGCACTATATTCGCTCAAATGAAACCTGGATGATTGGATGCACATCCACAAATGTATTCAGGGTTTCATTGGTCTAGCCCTCCTAGACAAAAAAGGGGTATGGTCTAAGGGTAAGTACTGGTAAACTGTATGTGACACAAGACTAAACTGCTTTATAATTCCTATGAAACTTTACACACACAAATCAAACCAAGATTCACCAAACTACTGCCCAATGAAATTAATCCATTAAATCCAGACTTCTGGAAAGTCAGTAACGTGCTTTAACATGGTTCCTGTAAGGGAGAAAGTTCACATCTTACCTCTTAACCTCTACAATGGACTTTAACAGGGGTCGGGGGGGGGGGGGGTCCTCTACTCTCCTGTTCCTGAGTTTTGATGCACTGGAAAAAAGTGTTTGCAAAATGCAGTTTGCTAAATCATAGCTTGACAAATTTCAATATTCACACACACACAATTTCATCATGAATGACATAATTGCACTAAATCAACATACAACTCAATGATTCTGATCCCTTACCCAACAAAGCATTAACTCCCTTGAATGGGTCCTGAGAGGGCATAAAAGCAGATCAAAAAGTGCACCCCCTGCAAGGAGTGGAGAGTGAGTTAACAAAAAGTACAGTTTTGTACCTACCATAAATGTAGATGTTCGAAGATCCACATTGCTGCAGTCCTTACACTTGGGTAGTCCGCTGTCCTCGGTCGGCCCGAATATCAAAGTATAAGGCTGACGTCGGTCAAGGCGCATTTGACTGACATCAGGACGTCAGGGTACAAATGCGCATGACCGATGTCATATCCTCAGTCTTTTCTTGCCCCAGATGTCAGAAGACCCTAAAAATAAAGGCCAAAACCAAAAGACAGCAAACAAACATCCAAGCACCCCTGCCCTAATTATATGTACAAAATATACACTATATACACAATATGTACAACTCAACCCACACAACCACCTCTAACTACAGAGGGGAAGGAGGGAGGGTAAATTGGACTGCAGCAATGTGGATCTTCGAACATCTACATTTATGGTAGGTACAAAACTGTACTATGTTCTTCATCTCACATTGCTGCAGTCCTTACACTTGGGTAGAATCCCAAAGCAGAGGTATGGGAGGATGGCCAAACTATAAGGAAGCAGGAGCTGCCAAAATGCCCTGCAAAACAGCAGTGGCAAAACCAGCCCTGGATTTAGAGTAAAGTGGCAGGTGATAATGCCTAGAGAAAGTATGCACTGAACTCCAAGTAGCTGCCTCCAAAATATCCTTGGTTGCCACCCCCCTCAAAAAAGCTGTCGAAGTGGCAGTAGCTCTAGTGGAATGAGGCCTAATCCCGGCTGGAATCTCCTTGCCATGATGGGAATAACAGAAAGCAATGCAAAACCCAATCCACTTAGAAATAGTTTGTTTTGACACAGGCTTGCCCTGAGAACTCAAAGCAAAAGAAACAAATAACTGCTGAGACTGCCTGAACCCTTTAGTTCTGTCCAAATAATATCGCAACTGCCTGTGTACATCTAAAGTGTGCAAAATCTTTTCTCCTTTATTTTGGGGATTTGCATAAAAAGTAGGCAAATGAATAGTCTGGTTTAAAGCCACACTAGAAACCACTTTAGGCATAAAGGAAGGATTAGTACGTAAAGATACCCTATCCTTATGGAAAATTAAGAAAGGCTCAACCGCCATAAGGGCCTGCAATTCAGAAACCCTTCTTGCAGAGGTAATTGCCAACAAAAAAGCAGTCTTCCATGATAAATATTTCAACTCAGAAGTAGCTGCAGGCTCAAAAGGTTGTAGAGTGAGTTTCTCCAACACAAAATTGAGATCCCAAGCAGGAGTAGGAGCTCTTCGTGGGGGTCTTATATTCTTTGCCCCTCTAAGAAATTGCTTGAACAAAGGATGAGAAAACAATGGTGGGTCACAATCATAGTGAGCCGAAATTGCTGCAGCATGCACCTTAATAGAAGAGAAAGACAAACCTTTGTCCAGTAACTCAGTAAGATATTGAAGAGCCACACTCAAATTAGGCTCAGAAACATCAAAATCTTTTGCTGCACTCCAAAATAAAAATCTCTTCCATTTATCTGCGTACACTTTCCTTGTACTAGGCCTTCTAGCTTCCAAAATCACATTCAAAACTTGTTGTGGAAGTTGAGACCTTCTATGGTTCAAAACAGAATATGCCAAGCTGTTAGGTGAAGAGAGTGAAGTTTGACATTGAGCAAATGGCTGTCCTCCTGTGACAACAGGTGTGGAATCGAAGGCAAAGGCCATGGAGGCTTCCGTACCAGACTTCTCAGTAAAGGGTACCAGTGCTGTCGAGGCCAATCTGGAGCTATTACAATCATCCTTGGCTTGTCCTGTCTGACCTTTAGAAGTACCTTTGGGAGGAGAGGCAGAGGTGGAAAGGCATACACATGAAGATTGCTCCAATTGAAAGAAAGAGCATCCACTTTCCAAGCAGTGGGATGAAACCTTTTTGTGCAAAACTTTGGCAGCTGATGGTTTAGTGGAGAAGCGAACAGATCTATGTCTGGAGTTCCCCATGACACTGTCAATTTCTGAAATACATGAGGATCCAATTTCCACTGTGGGGATCCATAATTGCCTGCTCAACACATCTGCTAAGGAGTTCTGTGCTCCTGGCAGAAACCTTGCCTGAAGATTGAGCTGTAAACTGAGAGCAGTCTCCCACAAAATCATTGCTTGCCTGCATAGAGGATAAGAATGCTCCCCTTGCTTGTTGATGTACCACATGACAGTTGTGTTGTCTGTTAGAATCAACACCTGCCCTGGAAGAAGTAAATCCTTGAAAGCTATTAATGCAAACTGGACTGCTAACATCTCCTTCAGGTTGATATGTAGATGTTGTAGTCTGGCAGGCCACTTGTCTTGTATCCACTATCCATTTAGATGAGCTCCCCAAGCTTTGTCTGAGGCATCTGTCGTTAAAATCTGACTCACCTCTGGCCGGGTCACAGAGAGTCCCTTGTTTAGGTGACATTCCTGAGCCCACCACAAAAATTCCTTTTGAATGCAAGGTATTATTTGAATGACAGTGTCCAGATCTTGGCAGTGCTGTGTCCACACATTTTTGAGATACCATTGCAGCTTCCTCATATGCAGTTTGGCATTGGGAAGCACCAGAATACAAGATGCCATGAACCCTAAGGCTTGAAGGACTGTCCTTGCAGTCAGCCCGGACTGATGAGATAGTTGATGGAAGTAAAGGGATAGACTCTTTTGTTTGTCCGGGGTTAAAAAGGCCATCTGGGATGCTGTATTCAGTCTTACACCCAGAAAGCACATGTCCTGAGAGGGTACTAGACTGGACTTTATTTCGTTCACAGAATACCCCAGGCATCTTAGCACTGCTATCACATATTCCAAATGATGAAGAAGCCCTTCCCTTCCTTGAGCCAGAATCAGGCAGTCGTCCAAATAAGGATAGATCTGTATTCCTTTTAGCCTGAAGAAAGCTATCACTGGAGCCAGAACTTTCGTGAACACTCTGGGCGCAGTAGATAAGCCAAAGGGCAATGCAGAGAACTGATAGTGAGAAGTCCCAGCTCGAAGACGCAGATACTTCCTGCAACTTAGTCTGATAGGAACATGAAGGTAAGCCTCCTTGAGATCCAAAGTTACCATCCAATGATCTTTGCCCAGCAGAGGTAGAAGCTGCTGTAACGTCAACATTTTGAACTTGGGAATGTCCAGATAAGTGTTGAGGGTAGATAAATCCAAAATTGGTCTCCACGTGTTCCCCTTCTTTGGTACTAGGAACAGGCGAGAATAAAATCCTAGGCCCACTTCTGGCATAGGGACCGGCTGTATGGCCCCTATTTGGAGTAACAGAGAAACTTGCTTGTGAGCCTCTATTCTTTGTTGAGGAGGAACGCCTGGCATGCCTTTGAAAGGAGGCAAGGTATGGAAATAAAACCTGTAACCGTGGTGTATGATATCCAAAACCCATCTGTCTTGGGTAATTAAACTCCAATTTTCTTTGAAAAGTGCCAACCTTCCTCCCAAAGGTGCTGCCAGGCAGAAGGCTCTGGCAGCTGAAAAGGTAGGTCATTGGGTCTGTTTACGAAAGGACTGCCCCTGCCCTCACCAAGACTGTGCAGGAGAACTCCCTGTTCTAGGCCTGAAAGAGCCCTGAGCTCTACCCCTACCACGCCTAGATCTACCCCTAGACTGGGAATCATAAGAAGGATACGCCCACCCCTTAGCAGGCCAATTTCTACTAAACTTTGGAGGCTGGACCTGCAAAAATCTTTAACAGTCTGCATAGACTTAGCCTTGTCTTCCATTTTCTTTAAAACTGCCTCAACAGGAGGACCAAACAACACGTCAGATTGTAAAGGAGCATCTAAAATCCTTGTTTTAACATGTTCAGATAAATTTTGATCCCTCAGCCAGGCGTGCCTGCGAAGAACTGACCCAGTGGCAGCCACCCTAGACGAGGCCTGTACAGCATCAAAACCACATTGCAAAGAATGCTTACCCACCTGTTCAGAAACATGTACTAAATCTTGCAACTCTTTACAATCAATACCTTCTGCCAGAGCATCAACCTTAGACTTCAATTGTGAAAGGAGATAGTTTTGGTATTTCAACATGTGGAACTGGCAATTCAAAGCCCTCATAGCAAGAGTGGAAGAAGTATAAACTTTCTTTCCCCATCTATCCAAGGCCCTGGCCTCTTTGTCTGCAGGAACCGGATTCTTTACAACAGAAGCCTTAACACCTTTAGGCCCCTGGCTAACAGTTTCTGGGTCTGCCCTAGGACTCTTAAAAAGATACTTATGAGCTTCAGGCACCCTGTAATACCTATCCGGTTTAGCAGGAGCAGGAGGCAAAGAATCAGGATTAAGAGAAGCCTCAGTAAAAACATCTTCCACTACATCCAAAACAGGAGGTATAGCCAAAGGCCTATGCTGGGGTAAGAACAAAAATTCCCTAAGCCTTTTCCTGGAATCAGAGAAGTCCTGACCTTCCCACTTAAAATGCTCACTCATGGAATGAAGAGTTTCTGAAAAAGAAAAATCCTCAGGAGGAGAAGCAGAAGGAGTAGAATCATCCACATCAGAATCAGAATAAGGAGAGTACTCCTGCAAGTCTTCAGCCGAAGACTCTGAAATATCTGAAGCCTGCTCAAACTCCCTAGCTCAGGCTCCACCCTAGGTCTCTTATCAGGAGGGGCACAGAACCCTAATCAAAGTAATCAAATCTTCTGCCATTTTAAGCATATGCTTCTTGGGCACAGTTCCTGAAGAGCTAGGGGTAACACCAACTGAAGCTAAACCTGGCCTGCCCCTAGGAGAAGCCTTGGAAACAGAAGGAGAGGGCCTAACCACCCTAGGCAGGGAGGGGAGTATAGTAACCTGAGAAGCCCCATCAGCCTGGCCTGCCTCCTGAGAGGCCACATCCTGCAATAACAAAGTCTCTCCCTGGGATCCCAAAGAAACCTCCGGTGGAACCACCGGCTCCACCGACACCTCCAAAGAACCGGCGTCCGGTGACGGTTCCTCTAGCCTAGGTTTAACTGCTTTGTCCTTGCGCTTCTTCGAAGCGGGCCGGAGCATCCGACGGCATTTTATAATTGCACCGCTTCAAGACTAACCTGGCACAATCTAATCTTCTCTTAATAGTGCGCTTATTGAATCTAGCACAAGAGCGACACCCAACAACGCCGTGCTCCGGCCCTAAACAACGAATACACAAGGTATGGTAGTCTCTATCCGGTATCTGTTTCCCACAAGAAATACAATTATTCACTTTTTCTGACATCCGTAAACCACTGAGGCAAGAAAAACTAAAATATTCCCAACGGGTACTTAGCCAACTTTGACTCGGTCTGAAACTCCGAAATCGAACAATTTCAGAACGCCAACCGGCACTTGCAACGCTGCTTCTGCATCGGACCATGCGGCAAAAAAGACTGAGGATATGACGTCGGTCATGCGCATTTGTACCCTGACGTCCTGATGTCAGTCAAATGCGCCTTGACCGACGTCAGCCTTACACTTTGATATTCGGGCCGACCGAGGACAGCGGACTACCCAAGTGTAAGGACTGCAGCAATGTGAGATGAAGAACATCCACTCTACACCACCCTGACTATAAAAACACACAGACACACACACACACAGCTGGATATATCAATATACATATCTATATGTATACGACATATACTACTGTATATTAAGGTCATTAACTCAAACAGCATATGCATTTCAATCATACCTCTATGCTTTAGACATAAATCAGCTTCTCATTTAAACAAAACTCTTATCTTTTGACTTAACATAACGAGTTGGATTATTTCATATTTATTTCTGCAAATAAAACAATTTCAGAAACACACATTGTCTGCTACACCTATACACCTACATCCCATGTATTCTGGTCTTATTCTCCCTGTCCAAGTTATTAATTCTTTCTGAGGACATTCTTCCAATTTTATATCAAATCCCAGTGGGTCTCCAACACTGTGCCTCCTTGTCCTAATCAATTATTACTTCCTCAAAACAGTGCACCCACGCTGTCTCCAACATTCGCATGTGAAAAGCCAAACAGTAATGACTTCTCATTTTCTAGAATCTGACTGCATTTCACTGTAATCTTCTCTACAGTATCTAGCCAGACTCTGAGTTTGGGATTTTCTGCAGAGATCTCCAGCCTAACTTAGCTTTCAAAGTTGAGGAAATGTGGTTAATATTTTGCGGTTTTCAAATATTGCCAACAAAATCACATAAATGTAGTATCATTATACATGCATATACAAGGTCTCTCAAAGCAGTGGCAACAGTGAGTATCAAAGCCACTCATTACTTCCAAGTGACTCCTCCAGGTGCATCTGCAGTTAACTCCTACTGATGCCTCTAGGTGTCAAACACTGCGTGTATACATTTGCATTAATTCCAAAATCATGCTATGTACAAGGTTTTAAAATATTTCATCTTAAAGCTTAAACAATAGCAAACTCAACTGCATTAATATATGACCTCTGCCTACTGCAGGTACTTAACTGTTTTTATGACATTAATTCATGTAGATATTTTCAAATTTTTCTAAATATCTCAACAACCAGGTAACACAGACAGATCTCCTTAGCCTCAAATAAAAGCTCTTAGGTAGATGAATAAAATACTGCTGACACTGTGTGTGCAAATTGAGTGGTTGCTGAGATATTGGAAGTTGTTTAGAAAATATTACAAATGTAATAGTTACTGTGTTTACTGTGACTTATAAAGTTTGGTTTAAGACCTAGAACCTAAAGAATACTACCAGTATAAAAATAGTTTGTGCTGAAGAGTTTGACATTTACACTTCTTTCATAACCCCTGTGGTTCCGATATGTGAACATTTGTTTAAAATGTGAGGACCAAATTTGATTCTGTCAAAAGTCTTATGCTCCGCCCATTGGAAGATTCAGTACAAACTTCCTGAGCTCCACTGGAGTGAATGAGTTAATTAAAAGCAATCATTTGCTGAAGTTCTTAGAGAGACAAGTGATGATATCCTTACATTCACTGCTGCAGCATCCTTAATGATATGGGATTCCCTGCCGCAGAACCCCAACATCCAGCCAGTCTTCCGACGACTTCTGAATTTAAAAGGTATGTCGAACGTCATCACACACTCCCTGATTAATGTAGGGCATAAAGGTGATGTTCAGGCTTACCAAAAACAGAAATTCTCTGCCACCAGTCGGAACGTATCTTTCACACTGCCAGTCAGTTTACCTGCATCTGTCTTCTGCCAGCTGAATGCATTTTTGTTCTCCAGTGACTTTCTACACATTTGCTGTTTTTACAAGGTAAGTGCCCGGTTGGGGATTTTTTTTTTTCACATTTCTTTTGTGTTCCCTGAGGTTAATGTCATCCAGGAAGGGTAAATGCCAGTGTGGGAGACAGATTCTGCATAGAGACTGCCAAGATGAGTGTCTTTTTTGCTTAGGTGCTTCTCCTGATCATACATCCTGTTCTACTTGTTAGGTGTTTGTTCCAAAAAACATTTACAGTAGAGCTTCTTACCCTTTCTTAGAACCAGCATCTTAAGCTACTCGATAAAGACACTATGGAATGAATCTTCCACCCAGGGGGGATCAGCTGTTAGGGAAGAGGAGGAAGGTGAAAAGGGTTCCAACTGGAATCTTTCACTGGCCAGCCTCTGTCAGGTGTTTCTCCAGAGATCATTATGAACCTGCAGGCTTGCCCTGCTGTATTGTTGGATTTCTCTGCCACGACAGTGTTGGAAGCCGGTGATAATCCGGCTGGCAGCCCATCCGAAGAGGTTTTGCGGCTATCTGTCCAGGATGTTCAGAGGGAAGCACTGGTGATTTTTTTTCTGAGGGGCCTCAGGGAGCTCTCAGTTTTTAGATGGTGAAGAAGTTCCTGCTACAGTTCTCTACTGTCTTTCTGGATCTGAGTCTTTTCAAGACGTTCCCTTTAACAAGAAATTAAACATGTTTCTTCTGCTTCTAGGGATCCAAGGAGTGAGTGGCAGGCTTTTACTCAGGATATATTTTCTGCCTTACTGTCCTTAAAGCCTCCTCAACGGTTTCAGTTCCTACTCTTCCTTGGTAATCTACTCCTCTTAAAAGGCCTAGAGACCAGGATTTTTCTGAGGATGAGTCGGATTCTGCTGATGAATCCCTAACTTATTCTACTCAGATTCCTTCTCCTTTGGACTATGGGTCAGAGAAGAAGGACTCTATTACTCCTGATGTTCCTTTGGAAGAAATTTCCTTTGGGGATACACTCTCTTCAATGATGGAAATATTTTTTTTTTTTTTTTTTAAGTGGGATTGTACTCGGTTCTCTGATATCCACAAGAGGTACTATGAGTTGTTGCACCTGGACTCTCCTAAACCTGCAGCTATTTCTCCTGTCTTGGCTGCTTTACTGGATGCTTTCTCCAATGCCTCTCAGGTGCCTGATTCTCTTTCCCCTGCTCCCAAGAAGCCCGATATGTTTCATAGGGTTCCTGAAGACTGTTCTTTTTTATACAAATGTCCTGCTGCTGACCCCTCGGTAGTGTCCACAGCCTCTGACAAGCCATCTCAATTGGTTCCTTCACCCAAGTTATTGTCTTCTGTCAAAGACAGCAGAACTATGGACAGGCCAAGCAAAAAGGTTTACACTTCTGCTACCCTGTAAGGGTAAAACTTCTGTTCTTCCCTCGTTAGGGACTTCCTCTAACGTCATTCGTCATTCTATTAAATGTAGCTATGGTGCGGTGGATGCCTCTTCTAGGGCTGCTGTTTTTGGTTCAGTTACAAGGAGGTATTCCTGGCTTAGGCTTCAACCTCTACCTGATGATATTAAATCTAAGGTGATGGATGCTCCTCTACATTCTAAACTTTTGTTTGGGGATGTTGCTGCTGGTTTAATTAATTTCAGGATAAGGGTAAGGCCTAATAGGAACTTAAATGTGTGTTTCTCCTGTGTCTAAATGTTACAGAAACTACCCTGCTAAGCCTGCCATTGTTCGCAGGCAGTACTGTCCTTCTACTAAAGGTAAGAGTAGCAAACAAACTCCTCCTGCTAAGGCTACTCAATTTTCAGGGACTCCCAAAGCCTTCCTTTCTGGACAAATCAGTTGTTGTGTGACTATCCATCCCTTCCCAGCCACATTCCTCTTTTTCTTCACCTTTCTCTTTTTTTTTTCTAGTTTGGCTTCGGATCACTCAGGATTCCTGTGTTCTGTTGATCATTCATCAAGGGTACTTCATGGTGAGGAAATCCTGTCCTCCATTTATGGGCATTCTTCAGCCTTCTCGGGAACAACTTCCCTTTTTACCAGAGGTTCTTCAAGATCTCTTGTTTCAAGGTACTATTCAAGAGGTGCCTATGTCCCAATAGGGGAAAATGTTCTACTTCTGATTGTTTCTAGTGCCCTGGAAAGAGAACACTTGGAGACCTATTCTAGACCTCTTTCATCTAAACACTTTTCTAAAGGTACCTTCTTTTCAGACATTGTCCCTTCA
The DNA here is from genome assembly GCF_019279795.1 of Protopterus annectens. Lineage (NCBI taxonomy): Eukaryota > Metazoa > Chordata > Ceratodontiformes > Protopteridae > Protopterus > Protopterus annectens. The sequence continues at coordinate 384,066,781 of NC_056737.1, read as the reverse complement.
GATTCTGTTTCCTCTCCTGCTCCCTCAGGGCTATATGGTGTCTCTGGATCTCAAGGATGCTTATCTCCATATTCAGATCCACATTCTTTTCTGGAAGTTTTGTGTTTCTCTGTTGCTTCCTGGCATTTTAAATTTTCTGCGTTGACCTCTGGCCTTCCTACTGCCCCAAGGGTGTTTACCCAAATGCCTTTCTCCTGTGATTGCCTTTTGCAGAATTCAAGGGATCCAAATATTTCCTTACTTGCATAATCTGCTGATTCAGGCATTATCTCCAGAGACCCTTTTGCAAAATCTTCATTTTACTGTATCACTTCTTCAGAGCCAGGGGTTCACTGTAAATTTCAAAAAGTCTTCTCTGACTCCTTCTCAGGATCACGTTTTTCTGGGTTGCAGAATTCAGGTGATGCAAATGCTTGCATTCCTTACCCCCTCCAAAGGTCTTAACTCTCATTTCTTTCTTTCATACTCTTCTTTCTCTGGCTTCCATTACTGCCAGGGAGTCTCTGAGAGTTCTGAGTTTCACAGCATCCACCATTCTGATGCTCCCTCTGGCCAAACATCATATGAGAAAGTTTCAGTGGTTTCTGAAGTCAGTGTGGCTTCAATATGCACATCCTCTAGAACTTTTAGTTCCTCTTCTTCCTTGCCACAGACAGAAACTTCACCGGTGGATTCAGCAGTGGTCTCTGAATCCAGGGATGCTTTTTCATCCTCCTCTTCCCTCTCAGGAATTGTTCACAGATGCCTCAGACATGAGATGGGGGCAATGTTTGGCTCCTGAAGGTACAAGGGGTGTGGTCGCCTCATCTGCAGAAGGAGCACATGAATGTCAGAGATAAGAACTCTTCTGCTGGCTCTTCAGGCCTTTCAGTCTCTCTTTTCTCCAGGGCCTCTCAAAGTTTTCACAAACAATATCACAGTGATGTAGTACATCAACAAGCAGGATGGAACAAGCTCTTATCTTCTTTGCCAGTTGGCACCTCTGGTATGGGAACTTGCTGTCAAGTGACTCTTCAGGCAATTTAAATCCCTTCCAGTCATGACAATGTGGCAGACACTAAGAGCAGGTCCCTTAACCCAGTTGCACAAATGGATTCTTCACAGGGATGCGTTTTTGGACATTATCCACTGGCAGGGTACTCAGAAGTGGATCCTTTTGCCTCCCCTCTGAACACACAACTTCCTCTGTTTGTGCCAGTTTCCCAGGTCTTCTGGCATGGAAGGTGGATGCCCCTTCATTCTCTTGTAAGGGAATGTTTCTTTATGCATTCCCTCCCCTTCCTCTCATTCCAAAAGTCCTATTCAAAATCCAACATGATGCTCCCAAAATCTTGTTGTCCACTCCTTTTTGGCCTCAACAGCAATGGTTCCCCTCTTCTTCTGCTTCCAGTCAGGGGCAATCGTCACAAGCCACTTCAGAGGGTGGATCTAAACACACAAGACAAGGGATAGCTTATCCATCCCCACTTGTCCACGCTTCAAGTGACACTGTGGGTGACAGGATTTTGATTCCTGACAGACACCTTTTTTCTGAGGACGTGCTGCAAGTCCTGAAGGAGACCAGGAAACCTACGACTAGGAAATACTACTTATCCAAATGGAAGAGGTTTTCTTTTTGGTGTTTCTCTCATAACCTGGGCCTGCTTACTCTGATGTTCCTTTGGTTCTCTCATTTGTGCAAGTTGCTTAATGCTAGTTTAGCCTGTTCTTCTATTAAGGCCCACCTATCTCTGCTTATCTGCCTTTTTCTCCACCTTTAGCTGCTAGATTTGAGGTGAAACAATTTCTCAAAGTCATCCTTAATATTAGATCTCCCAGGAAGCCTGTTCCTCTTCCCTGCAATCTTAATTTTCTTTTAGAGAAGTTGACTCGGGCTCCTTTTGAACGTGCGGCTTCAGCTTCCTTGCAACATTGTTCCTCTTTTGTTAGCTCTTACTTATGCCAGACGGGTGTTTGAGTTGCTGGCCCTTATGGCTTGTCATCCTTTTTTGATTTTTCATGAGGACAGAATGTCCTTGTGCACTAACCCTTCTTTTATGCTGAAGATGGTTAAGCTATCACTTCACCAGTCTATTAATCTGCCTACTTTTTTCCTCTCTCCCCAAACTGATAGTGACAGGGTGTTGCATACTGTGGACAAGCATAGGCAACTTGGAATTTATTTGGACATGATCAAGGCTATCAGAAAATCTGATCAGATTATTTGTTTCTTTTCATCCTAGTTCATTGGGGCTTGCTGTATCCAAGCAAACTATTTATTCTTGGATTTCTAACGCTATTTCCTTTTGTTACACTTTTCATGGCAAGAACCTTCCTTTTTCAATTAAGGTTCATTTTACTAGAGCTGTGGCTTCTTCTAGTGCTTTTTTCAAAGGCTTAGATACTAATTCTATTCTTGCAGCAGCTACCTGGACTTCTGTGCATACCTTTATCAATCACTATAAGTTGGATGGTGTCTCTAGAGCTAGGGCTGGTTTTGCTAGTTCAGTTCTTCATGTTTTTTTAGGGGACTATTTTGTCTTTCCTCCTCCCAAGTTTCCTCTTGAGCTTTGGCACTCTCCCATATCATTAAGAATACTGCAGCAGTGAATGCAAGAACACTGTACAGTTGTGTAAAATTTTACCATAACGGTAAATGTCCTTGCTTTCACTGCTGCAGTATTCACTCCTTCCCTCCATGGACTGGTGTGCCTCCTGGGGCAAACAGTTCTGTTTTTGGTAAGCCTGAACATCATCTTTATGCCCTACGTTACGCAGGAAACTTATGGTGAAGTTCAGCATACTTTTTAAATTCTGAAATCTTTTGAAGATTGGCCGAACGTCGGGCTTCCACAGCAGGGAAATCCTATACACTGGGTCCAAAACACTGGACCCGTCTCAGTTTGGATTTGTCTACGGCAGGTCAAGTTTACTCAAACTGGTGGATTTTTTTTTTGAAAAGGTCACGCAAGCAATGGATGAAGGCAAAATGGTACACCCTGCATATGTTGACCTGACCAAAGCTTTTGACACAATTCCCCAATCAGGCATAGCAGGAAAGCTAAATAAACTGAGAATAAACCCCTATGTCACCCACTGGATTGCCAACTGGCTCACAGTAGGCTGTAAATAGTCAAAATAGAGGAAGTTACCTCCACAAAGAGACCAGTCACCAGTGGAGCCCACCCCCAGGTTTTGTGCTGGGACCGCTCCTGTTTGGAATCCACTTTTCTTAAGAAAAAGCCAATACCAAAAGGCTCTGGAGACTAAATCTGCAGACAAATGGAAGATAGGAAAAGTCAGTGAATCCCCAAATGATTTAGCCAGCCTGCAGGGTCATTTGTTTCAGATAAACAACTGGTGTCAAAATTATGGTCTGAAACTAAATGCAAAAAATACATTATTGTATCCTTTGTGAAGTCATCTACCCCACATGAATGACCACATTGACAATACACCCCTAAGAGTTGATACAGTTGTTCAGAACTTGGGAACTCAAGTGGACAGTGACATAACTTTTGACTAACGTGTAATTACGGTTGTAAGAAAACCCTTCTATACTGAACGGGTTGTAAACAAAGGAATTGTGTCTAGATCTAGGAACTTATCGCTTTTACTCAGCCCTCATCAGACCATTCACAGAATATAACAACCCCTTTTGGCATGTTTCTGTCCAGATGCAGGCAAAAGTTGGGAAGCCCACAGATGTACCTTACTAAAAGGATACAAGGCCTAAACAACAGATCCTACATGGGCCGACTCAAAGCCCTGTCACTACACTCTGTATCCTACAGACTGTTAAGAGGTGACCAGTGTCTGACATATAAGGCATCTTCCAATCCATTACTGATAGATTTACTGCACATCAGGAAGTCAAATGGTATCAGAAATACTCTGTCTAGGAATCTAAACCTCTTCTGCAACATTATCAGACAGGTTTGAAGGAACAGCTATATTTTGCAGAGTATACAGACTCCACAGCCACTTAAAGTTCATCCCTATCCATTTTCAAGCACAACTTAGCTCTATGGGAAATGGAAACTTTACCCCAGGACTGCAACTTGTAATAGTAATGGGCAGAGACAGCTCCTAAATGCCTCTATGCATGGGTCCCCTCAAATTATCTATGGCACGATCCCAGTTATTCTTATAAGAGTTAATATATAATTATAGAGCATAGCATGGGCAAGGCCATTCTGTAATCAAATGGGATAATTTATTTCGAGCACAAAAGGAAACTGGATAAGCTTAAAATGCCACCCAATCACCCACGCACACAGGCAAGTGTATTTTATACATCCCACAGAAATTTATGTACAAGTTTACATCATCACTGGAACCCATTCTATCGACACTAATACAATAGTTCATGACCAAGGAGAAAAACTAAAATATAAAAAAAAGAAGTTATGTACTTACCATAACGTTCCATGTGTGTTGTTCATCTCGACCTTTATTCGCACTGATGGGTTGGATCCATCTCGGCCTTTACAAAAGCTCAAGGACTTCAGCAAAGCTCATGGGGCTTGTTTCCTACCCATAATGCAGTTCCCCAACTTCCTCAGATCTTGTCTACCCTTTCAGAAAGAAAAAGAAAGAATAAAAATAACCTACAAAGCAGATATGGACTTTTAAAGGTCAAAGACAGAATCTCAGACTATGGAGATCCATGAATCTACTGTCCACCAGGTCTTCCAAGAGTTCTGGAAAGGGGCATGGAGGGCGGGTTGTGAGAACAAAGGTTGAGATGGACAACACCACATGGAACATTATGGTAAGTACATAACTTCTTTATGTGTTGTTGTCAATCTCGGCTTTATTCTCACTGATGGGACCGCATACCAAGCGACCTAATTTCTGGGTGGCTCATTGGAGAATATTCCTCAGAACCATAGAACCAAAGGATGCTCTACTCCTGGAGGCCAAATGCACATTGTAATGAGTAATACAGGTTATGCAGTTTTGCCCACATCACGGAGGGTAACTTTGCTTGATAGGCTGCAGATGTAGCTATCAATTTAGTGGAGTGTGCTTTAACAGGAACAGGGAGAGGCCTGTTTTCAGAGCCATATATGCAGGATATACAAAGAGTGAGCCATCTAGATAAGGGAACCTTTGAGACTGGCTGGCATTTCCTGGTCTCTGAGTAGGACACAAAAAGTTGGTCTGATTTTCTAAGTCCCGAAGTTCTATGCAAATAGAAACTTAGCTGCCTTTCTGTGTCTAAAAGATGTAAAGAGCCACTCACCATTGTTCTGGTAATTAGGGAAGAACACCGGGCACTCAATAGATTGACTTAGGTTACTTTCTGACACAACCTTTGGAAGAAATGAGGGATTAGTGCGCAAGGAGACTCTGTCCTTATGAAAAAACGGATAAGGAGGCTTAGTGGCTAGGGCTTGCAGTTCTGACACTCCTCTGGCAAAGGTGACAACTACTAAAAATAGAGTTTTCCAAGAAAGAAACTTTAGATCACATGTGGCTGAAGGTTCAAGGGGGGAAGGGGGGGGGGCAAATAATGTTTTATTAAAATGAAACTTGGGTCCCATGGAGGGGTTGGATTCTTGTATGGAGAGCTAATCATTAACGCCCATTTCAAAAAAAGCATTACAGAGTCTGTGTGACATGATGTTACAGCCAATTTCACCCACATGACAGTTTGAGATTGCTGCTAACTGGACTCTAATAGTAGAAGCAGCCACACCTTCATGAAATAGTTTGCCAAAAATTCCAGGATAGAATGAATGGGGCAGCAAAAGGATCTACCTAGTTATCACTTGCCCATCTTACAAACCTGTTCCATTTACTTTTGTATAGTCTTCGTGTAGAGTTTTTACGGGAGGACAACAAAATATGTTTTATCAAGGAGGAGAGAAGAGGAAACCTGGTAATTAAGAGAACTGAAACAGCCAAGCTGTCAGCCTGAGGTTTTGAAGGTTGGGATGACCCATTCCCGACGGGTGCGTCAGCAGATCTGGAGCCGGGTCCAGAATGCATTAGTCATCTAGAAGATGAGGCTGTAGGAAGGGAAACCAGATCCGACAAGGCGAACAGGGAGCAATCAAGATTTTGGTCTCCAACAGGCTGGCTTTCTGTAAAAACTTGGGAATCGAAGGGAAAGCATATAGAAGTTCTGGGAGGCCAAAAGTGAACATACATCCCTTGGTGACCCCCCCACAGGGGGGATTAGGGCAAAGTAGTTGCTGCATTTGGCATTGGTGGGCGAAGCATAAAGGTCGCAGCAAGGCTGGTCCCATTTCCAGAAAATCTCCTCTGCTACTTTCTGATTGAGGGATCACTAGTGTGGCCATAATATGGCTCAGCTCAAATTGCCTGCAATCACACTGCATTTCCCCGGGATGTACTTTGCAATAAGAAAACTGTTGGAAGACACTGCCAAACCCCTAGAACTTCTTGATAAAGGAGGTAAGATCTGGTTCCTTCTTGTTTATGTATCAGTCCACTGACTGATTGTCTGACTAAAATGCTATTGTTCCTAGAGGAAGAGTGTCTTGAAATGCTTGCATCGCCAATAGCACTGCCCTCATCTGTAGGACATTTATGTACAGGCGAGTTCGCGTTTTTGCCAGGTGTCTTGGACTGTCTTCTCCAGATAATGCCCCCCCCCCCCCCCAGCCTATCTGGGAAGCATCCGTGGTCACCATGGTCTGAGGGACAGCCCTAAGAAACTGAAGGAGAGTGAATCCGCCACTCGAGATCATTCTTGCACGAACTGGTTATGAGAATCTTGAGAGACATTGGTAAATCCAGAATCAATCACTGTGTGGAAAGCAACCACTGAAGTATCTTAATATGAAGGTGAGTTAGAGGAATAAGTGTGATGGATGCTACCATTTTTCCTAGAACTTGCAGTACTTCTTTTGCACTGGCTCGAGTTTTGTTGATTAACATTTTCACATGTAAGAGGAGATCATGTACTCTGCTGTGGGGGAATCTTGCTATCTGCATGGTGGTATTTATCTCTGCGCCTATAAAATTTAAACTTTGTGATGGCTCTACAGCAGATTTGTCATAATTTACAGTAATGCCTAGAGAGGAGCAAAGCTGAAGAGTATGGTCTTTGGCTTGTAGTACAAGATGCCTGGTCGAGGCAGTTATGAGCCAGTCATCCAAATATGGAAATACCCCAAATCCTCTGCGTTGCAAGTGAGCCGCCACTACTGCCATGCACTTAGTGAACACTCTGGGGGCTGTAGTGAGACCAAAGGGCAGAGCTTGAAGCTGAATGTGACTGGCTCCTAGCTGGAAGCAGAAAAATCTTCTGTGTTTTCTTTCCATTAAGATGTGGTAATACGCATCCTGAAGGTCTATAGAGCACATCCAATTATCTTTTTCCCAGGAATGGAAGTACTGACTGCAGCGTTACCATCCAAAACTTGGTTTTCTTCATTGATCTGTTTAGTTCGCTGAGATCCAAAATGGGTGTCCAGTCCCCTCTTTTCTTTGGGACTAAAAAGAATCTTGAGTAAGTTCAAGATTCTCTGGTCTGCAAGGACTTCTTGGATGACTCTTTCTGAGCTACTTTTGAATTTCTAATGTTGCTTGCTCCTTTTGACTGGGTGGAACGTCTGGGGCGGATTTGTTTACGGGAATGGGGAAGGCAAAGGGAATAACATATCCCCTGTATAGTCATGCACCCATCTGTTGTTGGTTATCTTTTTTTTTTTTTTTTTTAAACTACAGGGTAGGAAAGTCCTCTAACTTAAACGGACTTGTGGGATGGGGAGAGAGAAGTCCTCTAACTTATATGGACTTAATTTTTTATTTAACTGCTCTCAAACAGAAAATGAGCAGAAACCAAATGGGAAAAGAAAGGGTTTACTTGCAAACAGCTATAAAGGACCCTAAAGAGGAAACAAGGAGGGGAGTTAGACATCCTAAACTAAAGACGGATGCTAAAGGGGAATTACTACAATGGAATTATTACAAAAAATATCAGGAATAGAAGGTATACCAAGAAAATAATAATAATAGTGAAAGAAATAACACTAGAAAAATATGAAGATACAAAGACTTAGCCCTAAGCTTGCTTGAAGAACCTTTTCACAGCATGGCAAAGGAGATCTGAAAATGTTGGGGAAACTGCATTATGGGTATGAAGGCCGAGATGGATCCTACACATCGGAACAGACTCAGTGAGAATAAAGGCAAGACTGACAACAACACATGCAATGGTTGTGCAGAGGGAAATGCCTCCTGCACCCTCTACCCTGAATCTTTAACTTCAAGATTGCACAAAACAGGAGGTAGATACAAATATCCTTACTCTCACTGTTCTGCAATCTTGATGTATCCTCCAAAATGTATAAAACACTTCCCACACTGTAACAAGCACACACAAATCCAAGATTTTTTTTTTTTTGCACAATCATAAAAAACAAGCCACATATCAATTAATGAAAGAACTAAAAAAAAACTAATCATCTCATTTCTTTTTCAAGGAAATGGGGAATCAATGAACTGAGTAAAACCCATACAGTATACATGCATGCATTCATACCAAGCACAAAGTCCTATCAAGTTAATCATATAATGCTATAACTTTTGGATGGTGTAGTCAAACAGTCTGAAAGTTAACTTGGCGTTTTATGCCTGCCAATTTTTTTTCTTAAATACTCAGTTAAGTGACATGGTTATCTACAGCATCACTCTCCCTCAGTAATGAAAGACACCTGACCAGCCGTTCTTCTTTACAAATAGTTACAGTTTCTGAAATGTCAACTATTACAAACTAGTGTTGCTACATCATTGCTGAACACAGTAAAATAAACAGTTTTTCACTGATCTAATAAACTGTTTAGATGTAGTTTAAGCCTTCCTGCATAATATAACAACATAAAAATGGGTGAAATTATGCTTATTTGAATAGCCAAGGGGTAGATTAAGCTGCCACACCAAATGTAAACAAACAAAAGGACAGTCTGACAGAATGCACGATTTACAGAACAATCCAGTATATGTTTACTTCTTTAGTTACTGAAGACTAAGCCATATGAGAAACATGACCTATTCAAGGAGTTGCAAAAAAAAAAAAAAAAAAAAAAAAAACCCAAAAAAGTTTATTTACCAAAATGAAATGGTGTATATCTCCACATAAAAAGTGGTCACTGCGTACTTGACAACTATCAGCACTGATGAAAGATTTTGATAATGAATTTATGAAGGTACTGTTACATGTACACCACAGTATACACGTTGTGGCAATATTGTGGTATTCAGCGACAGCTTTAACAGAGAGCACCACCGTGTTCTACCACGAAAATGTGCAGCACCACGTAATGCTGACTCCACAACCATGATGAATGCTAATGAGGCAGTCCAGGGGACAGGCATAAGCTAATTATTCAAGTGTTCCTTTATCCAGAACCACTTAGAGGAAGACATCTACATGCCAAAGATTCAAGAAGTCACTCAGCTGTGTAGTTCAGCACAGCCAGTCCCATCATGTCACAATAGTGAACATGGCAAAAAGGGATCAGGGAAAACACTGGACACAAGGGATTAAAACAACCTTTAAAGTGCCATAATGACATCTACTTCTAGAATGGGACCAGGGTTGGGAGAGTGACATCAGGCATCAGCAATTACACTAACGCTAAGTGCCATAGTGGCATGCACAGCAGTACAGGGATCAGGATGGGAGGAACACTAGACACCAGGGAGTCTACAGATGTGCTTGTAAAAGTACAGTTTTGTACCTACCATAAATGTAGATGTTCGAGTGTATACACTGCTGCAGTCATTACACTTGGGTTATCCTGCCGTCAGGCGGTCCCGCAGTCGGCCAGAGTTCCAAAGTCTTGGTCCGGCGTTGGTTGCTGTCGCTTCTTCCCTGACATCAGTGCGCCAGGGGTATACAAGATGCAGCCGACACCATTTTCTTCAGTTTTTCTTGCCCTAGATGTCAGGTGCCCCCAAAAAGGTAGGCAATGTAAATTGCTAATAAAACATATATAAGAAAAGTAATCAAAAACTTTCAGTTACCAGCAAATACTCCCCATAGGTAGCAAAGGGTAGAAGGCTTGGGTAAGTACCAGCAAGTAAGAGGGGAAGGAGGGAGGGTAACCTAGACTGCAGCAGTGTATACACTCGAACATCTACATTTATGGTAGGTACAAAACTGTACTATGTTCATCATGTTACACTACTGCAGTCATTACACTTGGGTAGAATCCCAAAGCTGAGGTAGGGTGGCTGGTTCTATAAGGCATTAGGGGTGGCTATAAGGCCTTGCAGGACTGCAGTGGCAAAGCCAGCTCTGGATTTAGAGTAAAGAAGCAGATGGTAATGCTTGGTGAAGATATGTACAAAACTCCAAGTTGCTGCTTCCAAAATGTCCTTGGTAGGTACTCCTCTGAGGTAGGCAGTTGAAGTGGCTGTTGCCCTGGTGGAATGAGACAATGCTGTTAGGTGCAGGTTTGCCATGGTGTGTATAGCAGAAACGTATACAATGCCCTATCCATTTTGAAATGGTCTGTTTTGAAATGGCTTTTCCCTGTGTTCCTGCAGCATATGCTACAAACAATTGCTCAGTTTTCCTGAAAGCTTTCGTTTTGTCCAAGAAGAAGCGTAACTGCCTGTGTATGTCCAAGGAATGCAGTAGTCTCTCAACTTTATTATGTGGATTTGGATAAAAAGTTGGCAAGTGAATAGTTTGGTTTAGAGCCACACTTGATACCACTTTTGGCATAAAAGTAGGGTTTGTTCTTAAAGACACCCTGTCTTGGTGGAAAATGATGAAAGGTTCCACTGCCTTTAGTGCCTGTAATTCTGAAACTCTTTGTGCTGAGGTTATTGCCAGGAGCAGAGCAGATTTCCAAGAGACATATTTTAAATCTGCTGAGTTAGCTGGCTCAAAAGAAGGTAAAGTTAATTTTTCCAAGACGAAGCTGAGGTCCCAAGTTGGAGTTGGTGCTCTACAGGGTGGTCTTATGTTTTTAGCCCCTCTGAGGTACTGTTTTAGCAAAGGATGAGAAAAAATTGGTGGATCTGTGTTGTAATGAACAGAGATGGCAGAGGAATGGATCTTAATGGATGAAAAGGAGAGGCCTCTGTCCAGCATCTCAGTCAAGTATTGTAGTATCTGAGGAATATTTGGGACAAGAGGGTCAAGGCTGAGAGCCTGGTTCCTGGCACAGAATCTCTTCCATTTATCCGAATAGGCTTTCCTGGTGCTAGGCCTTCTGGCCTCCAGAATAACATAGTTCATCCATAACAGCTTTGGAGACAGGCATTGTTTGCTTGACTAAGGAATCCGCCATGCAGCCAGGTTTAAAGTCTTGAGCTGGCGGTGAAGTATCTGATTGTTTTGCTGAGTCAGAAGTTGTGGGATTTGAGGCAAAATCCATGGTGGACCTTTGTGCTAAGTTCTTTAAGATTGGGTACCAGTGCTGGCGTGGCCAGTCTGGGGCAATCAGGATCATCTTTGGCTTTTCTTGTCTGGCTTTTATGAGTACCTTTGAAAGGAGAGGTAGTGGTGGGAAAGTGTATACTTGTAGGTTTTTCCAGCTGAATGAGAGGGCATCCACTTTCCATGCTTGTGGGTGGTAAGTCCTTGTGCAGAATTTCTGTAGCTGGCAATTCATTGGGGATGTGAACAGATCTATGTCCGGGCTCCACCATTTTTGTGTTATCATCCTGAACATTTGTGGATGTAATTTCCACTCGTGCGGATCCATGATGTTTCTGCTTAAGTCGTCTGCTAGTGTGTTTTTCTCTCCTGGCAGGAATTGTGCTTGCAGATGAACTTGATAGGTTATAGCTGTGTTTCACAAGGTCATGGCTTGTCTGCAGAGGGGATATGAATGAGTGCCCCCTTGCTTGTTTATGTACTACATAACTGTGGTGTTGTCTGTCTTTAGTAGTAGTTGTCCTGGATCCAGAAGGTCCTTGAAAGTTATAACGGCATTTTGTACAGCTAGCACCTCTTTTTGATTGATGTGAAGATACCTTTGTTCTGCGGGCCACTTGCCCTGAATACATTTTCCTGCCATGTGTGCTTCCCAGGCGTAATCCGAAGCATCTGTTGTCAGTGTTTGCCTGGCTGTGGGTTGAGTGAAAGGCTGTCCCTTGTTGAGGTGACAGGCTTGAGCCCACCATCGAAACTCCTGTTGAAGGCAAGGAATAAGTGGTATTACTGTTTCCAAACTGTGACAGTGTTGAGGCCAGACACTCTTTAGGTACCATTGTAGTTTCCTCATATGCAGTTTGGCATATGGAATTAGTAGTATGCAAGATGCCATGTAACCCAAGGCCTGCAGAATTTTTCTTGCAGGGAGTTGGGTTTTTGTTGCCATCAATTGGAAATATTGAGTCAGTTGTCCTTGCTTGTCTGGCGTGAGATAAGCCATTTGGGCTGTTGTATTTAAGCTGGCACCCAGGAATATTATCTCTCGTGAGGGCACTAGTTTTGATTTCTTTTCGTTTACTGTGTACCTAGGAAAATTAGCAGTTTTTTTACAAATGCCAGATGCTTTAGAAGAATGTCTTTGCTCTCTGCTTGAATAAGGCAGTCGTCCAAGTATGGGTAAATTTGAATTCCTTTCTGTCTGCAAAATGCAATTACTGGTGCCAGGCATTTTGTAAAGACCCTGGACGGAGTAGATAAGCCAAAGGGGAGTGCAGAGAATTGGTAATGCATTGAACCTGCTAAGAATCTGAGGTATCGTCTGCAATTTTGTCTGATAGGGACATGCAGGTATGCCTCCTTGAGGTCCAAAGTTACGAGGCAAGCTTTCTTGCCCAGCATGGGAAGAAGCTGCTGTAGTGTCAACATTTTGAATTTTGGAACATCCAGGTAAGTATTTAGAGAAGAAAGATCCAGAATGGGCCTCCGGGCTTTGTCCTTTCTGGGAACCAGAAAGAGTCTTGAGTAAAATCCTGGTCCTTGCTCCTGTGTTGGTACCTTTGAATAGCTCTCATGTCCATGAGTGCTGTAATTTGTCTTTGAGCCTCTGCCCATTGATTTGGTGGCAGATTTGGCATCCCTTTTAACCTTGGCAGAGTGTGAAAGTGGAACCTGTAATCTTGAGACACAATATTGAGAACCCATTTGTCTTTGGTGATCATATGTCAATTGTGACTGAAAAGTGCCATTTTTCCCCCCAAGGGGGCTGCCAAGAGAGAGAGATGTTTGGCAGCAGTAGTGGGAAGTCATTGGGGCTGTTTTTTATAAGGTTGAGGCCTGTCCTCCCCTTCTTTCTGGCAAAAAATAGCAGACCAGAAAATTGGTCAATTAATTAACACGGAGTTGCTGCACTGTTAAATGACTAATTCATTCATTAGCTTATAAGACCAGATAAATTCTCTCTACTATAAGAGCTATCTTCCAAGGAAGCAGTATAACTCAACACTAGCTCAATTAAAAATATATATAAATGCTAATAAAAATAAAAAATGATTGAGAGCAAGGCATAAACAACAATGACAAAATGAAATAAAAATACTCATATCATGTTAAAACTGTATGTGATACTAATGAAATCTATATCATCAACAGACCATCAAGGCATAAGTAAATATATAAAGCTTTTAGATGTAATAACAGTTATTCCTATTGAAGGGCATGCAGACTCTAGGCTCTTAAATTATGTATAGTGACAGTCATATGAAAACACACATAAACTTGATGTACAACACAACAATCTAACTATTATAAGAATTTCTTTTGCTAAAAATAAAATGAAATAAAATATGTATATACCATAAAGTGTACTACATATTATACCTTAAAAAAATTGTCTTAAAAGATTTTTAAGTATGTAATATATATGTCCATATAGATATGCATATATAAATAAATAAAGTAATTATATTATAAATATATACTAAATAGATATATAAATATATATATATATAAAAATAAATATATCAAATATAAATATATATATACATATAAAATGTATAATATGATATAAAGGGTATATAACATATAAGCAAAACTTAAAACTCATGAAGGTATGCTTGTTGAGCTCGTAAAAATACATATGTAAAAGTATATATATATATATATATATATATATATATATATGACAAATAATGCAAATCATATTATTTATCTAGGAGATTAACTCATTAATATTTACGTTTCTTTAAAAATGATCTAATTCTGACATATGTATTTAGACCAGGATAATATTGGGCCCTAAACTTTAATATCCAGCTTAATTCCAGATTTTCTAAATCATTGAAGTTATCCCCTTTTCTTGTGTTTGGTTCTCTTCTCTGTAATATCCTGAACCTAAAGCTATGTTCTGGGAATTCTAAAATATGCTTTGCAAGAGCATTTTTGGGTTCAGCTTTCTTGATGGCATAAATATGCTCCTGTATTCTGTCTTTCAGTCGTCTTGTGGTCATACCTATATAGAAAGCAGAGCACGATTCACAGGTTGCAAGATAAATAACATTGGTAACTTCGCAATTGGCTGAACACCTAAACTCATACTTATAGTTCAGGGTGTACAAAGTATCTTTCCTTAGATATCCAAGGGCATGAGTTACACTTTCCACAGGCATGAGTACCCATGCCATTTTTATTAATATTGATTACAATAGGACTTGTGGACCTTTTTTCATTGCATAGTATCCTTTTTAAGTTCTTCAAGTTCTTATATGTAAAAGTTGGTCTCGCACCTATTAATTGTTTAATTTCATCATCTGTAGTTAAGATGTGCCAATTCTTCATAATGATATTTACTAAGTATTTGTTGTCACTGGTATAACTGGTTAAAAAGCAAATTAAAGAGGAGTCATAGTGTGTATAAAGACTTCTGGATGATCTATGGTGACTATATTTAGTATCAGGTGTATTACTAATGAAAGTCTCTTTAATCCTGGCTACCATATCTGAATTATAGCCCCTATGTAGGAATAGTTGTTCTAATTTGTTGAATTCATCATTACGTTCATCTATTCCTTGACATAATCTATTAATTCTCATATATTGTCCTTTGACAATATTTTTAAAAATGAATCTGGGATGGATGCTGTCGTATTGTAGTAAAGTGTTTTTCCAGCACGCTTTTCTATATAAAGATGTCAAAAGCCCACCTCTCCCATCCTTTTTAATATTAAGGTCCAGAAAATTTATGTTGGTTGTAGAATATTCAATGGAGAACCTTAAAAAATCTGTAGTTTCTTCTAGTTCAGATATAAAACTTTTCAATTCCTCATAAGTACCATCCCATACCAATAGTATATCATCAACAAACCTATGGTATGAGAGAACTTTATTGTATGTGGGATGAGAGAATAAACATGTAGTTTCCCAGTTATATACAGCCAAATTGGCGTATGTATTTGCGCAAGGGGTGCCCATAGCCACCCCCCACTGCTGAATATAAAAAAGATCATTAAAGGTTAATATATTATTAGTTAATACTATTTCTAATAGGGTATTCAATAAAAATTGTTCATTATTAGTATATATCTGACTCTTATTCAGTAGTGACCTAATGGCTTCCATTCCATAAGAGTTAGGAATTGCAGTGAAAAGACTCTTTACATCTAGAGTGACCAGTAGATGTGATTCAGATATAACATAATCCAGTTTTTTAATATTTTCTATAAGTTGATAGGAGTCTCTCAAAATGGTGGAAATACCAGAAACCAATGGTTTTAATCTTTTTTCAATAAAAATAGAGATGTTCTCAGTAACCCAGTTATGCCCTACCACTATGGGACGAAGGGGTGGTGGTAAAGTGCCCTTGTGCATTTTGGGGAGACCTTTAATGTAAGGTATAGTTAGATGTTTAATTAATAAAAATAAATAAAATTCATGACTGATTTGTCTGCATGCCATTAAATCATATAGGTCCTGATGTACTTGATACATCATTCTTTCAACTGTTTTTTCATCTATCAGCTTATATGTATTATCATCCTGTAGTAATGAGCCCATGTACATCAAATAATCTCTTGTGTTCAACAATACTAGGCCACCCCCCTTATCAGCTGGCCTAATCGTGACTCTTGCATTTTTCACTAAGGTGTTAATGGATGCCCATTCGTCTTTAGCAAGGTTGTGAAAAACAGGAAGAGAACCCTTACTTTGGTGTGCATAATATTTGTATAAATCATTTTCACAGGCCTTAATGAAACATTCAATGCATGGGTGAAGCACAGGTGTGAAAGCACTTTTCCTTTTAAAACATTCAAATTCAGATTCACTATTATTATTTCGTGACCCTTTTTTAAAAAACAATTTCAGTGCTATTTTTCGAGCAAAGGCTCTTAAATCAATCAAAGTGTCTGAAATATTGCTAACCTGTGCAGGTATGAAGGTTAAACCTTTGTTAAGTACATTATAGTCCGTGTCTGTGAGTAAAAGTTCAGATAAATTAAAAACTAAGTCATTTAGTCCCTCAGTCGACCTCTCTTGATGTATGGTTCTCCTGACAGCTTCCTTTTGCCTCTTCCTCGACTCACCGATCTTCCTCTCGAGTCCCTTCGCAGACGTACTGGTAACGGTAAACGGTAAAAAAGACTCAATGTTCGTTTGCTGCGTCTCTGGTTTAGCTCCCAGAATATGATGTTGATTCAGAGCCATTTGGTTAGGTGGTGGAGTGTTCACCGATTCAGGTGTAGTGTGTCTCAGTCTGCCTGACGATGCCGACGTTGCGTCATTTAATACAGCAGTATCCGTTAAAGGGGAAATGTCTAATGTAACTGGTGAAACACCTCTATCTGTTTCATTGAGGGGTATCGATTCTGTCCTGTGTGCCCCATTCCCCTGGTTGTTCCTCGGCCAAACAAAAACTTGGCCATTCATAAAATCTCTGTGATCTCTCTGGAGTTTACGTAACTTGATTTGTTGCAATCTTTCTCCATATGCATCAACTTGACAGATAAGGTTATCTAGTCTATTAGTGAACGTGTCCCCTTTAAATCTGTTAACCATGTCTTTATACAATGTGTCCATTTTTTCCGATAGTTCATTCTCTATCGGTAGAAAATATTCAATGAGTAATTTAATGTAATTGAAGCTAAGATCTAAATTTAGCTTTTGCCAGTTTTTTAATAACTCCGGGTGGCTGTTCCCGTATGAGGGCATGCAAAGAACCCTCATACCTCTAGGGACTACCTTGAAGTGGAGACATGCTTCAAGGTGTCGGCGCTGCCACAACAAGCGAAATTGCTTGTATAAATTGTTCTCCAGTTCTTTAAAAAGAGAATTAAATTCTGATAATATGTTTGCAGTACCTGGTTCAGTTCAGTTTACATGTGTAGATAATTCCATAGTGAGTAACAGATTTGTTCTTTTCTCAATTAAACTATTCCATCTAGAATTAGAGAAGTTTCTCTCAGGATTATAATCTAGTTCCAGCGACGATCCCTCCATCGTGTAGGGGCAGATACAAGCAGACGAAACAGATGCAATGGCAAAAAATAGCAGACCTGTCCCTCGAAGGTGACTCCAGAGCAGAAGAAATAGGTAACGAAGAAGAAAAACTGGAAGTCGACCACCACGTAAAATCCAATTCTTTATTGTAAACAAAAAATTAGCGCTTTCGCGTGCATCCACAAGGCACGCTTCTTCAAATTAATGATACACAAGAACTAGCTCTCTTTTTATATACGTAAATAATTACTTCTAATCAATCAATCAATTAATTAATGAAAATTGGTCAGTTAATTAACACTGAGTTGCTGCACTGTTAAATGACTAATTCATTCATTAGCTTATAAGACCAGATAAATTCTCTCTACTATAAGAGCTATCTCCCAAGGAAGCAGTATAACTCAACACTAGCTCAATTAAAAATATATATAAATGCTAATAAAAATAAAAAATGATTGAGAGCAAGGCATAAACAACAATGACAAAATGAAATAAAAATACTCATATCATGTTAAAACTGTATGTGATACTAATGAAATCTATATCATCAACAGACAATCCAAGGCATAAGTAAATATATAAAGCTTTTAGATGTAATAACAGTTATTCCTATTTTTGTCTGCAAAATGCAATTACTGGTGCCAGGTATTTTGTAAAGACCCTGGATGGAGTAGATAAGCCAAAGGGCAGTGCAGAGAATTGATAATGCATTGAACCTGCTAAGAATCTGAGGTATCTTCTGCAATTTTGTCTGATAGGGACATGCAGGTATGCCTCCTTGAGGTCCAAAGTTATGAGGCAAGCTTTCTTGCCCAGCATGGGAAGAAGCTGCTGTAGTGTCAACATTTTGAATTTTGGAACATCCAGGTAAGTATTTAGAGAAGAAAAATCCAGAATGGGCCTCCAGGCTTTGTCCTTTCTGGGAACCAGAAAGAGTCTTGAGTAAAATCCTTGTCCTTGCTCCTGTGTTGGTACCTTTGAATAGCTCTCATGTCCATGAGTGCTGTAATTTGTCTTTGAAACTCTGCCCATTGATTTGGTGGCAGATTTGGCATTCCTTTTAACCTTGGCAGAGTGTGAAAGTGGAACCTGTAATCTTGAGACACAATATTGAGAACCCATTTGTCTTTGGTGATCATATGCCAATTGTGACTGAAAAGTGCCAGTTTTCTCCCCAAGGGGGCTGCCAAGAGAGAGAGATGTTTGGCAGCAGTAGTGGGAAGTCATTGGGGCTGTTTTTTATAAGGTTGAGGCCTGTCCTCCCCTTCTTTCTGGGTTGAAGCACCCCATTGTCAAGGCCTGCAAGTACCTTGTGGTTGACCTCTGCCTCTTGGACGTCTGTATCTGCCCCTTTGAGGTCTGTCTGAAACTGGAAAGGACCAGTTCTTTGTTGGCCAATTTCTGCTAAATCGAGGAGGCTGAACCTGTAAGAAATCTTTCACCATTTGCATAGATTTTGCTTTATCCTCCATTTTCTTTAATACCTCTTCTGCCTTAACTCCAAATAAAACATCCTGCTACAAAGGTGCATCCAATAATTTTGCTTTAACATGATCTGGTAAAGTCTGCTCTTTAAATCAAGCATGTCTTCTAATGACAGACCCTGTAACTGTTGCTCTACAGAAGGCCTCTAATGAATCAAAACCACGTTGCAAAGTATGTTTTCCCACTTGTTCAGCTGCATGCAATAAATACTAAATTTCCTTATAATTAGGAAGATCTGAATTTGGAAGCATTTTTTGTTTCAACTGAGACATCAAATACTGCCGATATTTAAGCATGTGAAACTGGCAATTTAAGGCCCTCATTCCTAAAGTTGCAGATGTATATACTTTCTTCCCCCATCTGTCTAATGCTCTGGAATCTCTGTCAGAGGGGACTGGATTTTTTGCTGTAGAGGCCTTTACCCCTTTGGGACCCTGGGTAATAGTTTCAGGGTCAGCAACAGGGCTTTTATAAAGGAATTTGTGAGTGTCAGGCACTCTGTAGTATCTGTCTGGCTTAACTGGAGCAGGAGGTAAAGAATCAGGATTTAAACTGGATTCAGAATACACATCATCCACAATATCTAACACTGGCGGAATAGCAAGGGGTCTGTGTTGAGTTAATAAAAGAAAATCTCTCAGCCTTTTCTTGGATTCTGAATAATCCTGGCCCTCCCAATGGAAATGCTCCCGCATGGTATGTAAGGTTTCCCCAAAGGAGTAGTCCTCTGGTGGAGAGGCTGAAAAAATTGATTACTCAGCATCAGAATCCTCATAAGGGGGTAAAGAGTATCCTTCGTCTGAGGATGAATCTGAGGAAATGGACACCTGGTCGGATGAGTCAATCTGCATCCTGTCTAGGCCTTTTATCACGAGGAGGGTGGGACCCCCTGATCAGAGTAATTAAGTCTTCAGCCATTTTGAGCATCTATTTCTTAGGCATGGAGGCCTGTTCTGGTGAATGCAGAAGTTGTTTCTTTGTTTTAGATTTAGCAGAAGATTTAATGGTTAACTGTGTAGGCCTGAAAACACCCTCTGAAGCTGCGGGTTGTTCAGCTACTCCGGAGCCCTCTGAAGGGTTAGTCTCGGTAGGCCGTAAGTCAGGTGTATCTGAAGGCCCAGCCATCTCCACGTGGGAGTCAAAGGCGGCCTGTGGATCCAAAGAAGCGGTCGTCAGGCGCTGTGAAGGCGCCTCGCTGAAAATCGGAGAACCAGTGACTGGCCTAGAAGAGGCTATGTCATCAGTTTTGGGACTCGGATGTCTGTCCTTGTCTTTGCGTTTTTTGTGTAACCCGGTCATCGGTTGTTCTGACGGCATGGTGTAATTGAATTTTCTGCCAAAATAATGTCGGGCAAAATCAAACCGACGTTTAATAGTGCGCTTGTTAAACCTAGCACAAAACCGACAACCTGTGACGTCGTGGTCTGGGCCTAGGCATGGGATACAATAGGAATGGAAATCCTTATGAGGTATTTGCTTCCCACAAGAAATACAATTATTAGCTTTTACTAACATCGGTCTGAGGCAAAAAAAAGTTTCTCCATCGGGGTACTTAGCTTTGTAGAAGACTTCGGTTCTGGATTCGGAATGAAAATCTCAGGAGTCGGTCGACTGGCACTTGCGAACTGCTTTTGCTTCGAGCACCGCGCGGCAAGAAAGACTGAAGAAAATGGCGTCAGCTGCATCTTATATACCCCTGGCGCACTGATGTCAGGGAAGAAGCGACAGCAACCGACACCGGACCAAGACTTTGGAACTCGGGCCAACTGCGGGACCACCTGACGGCAGGGCAACCCTAGTGTAATAACTGCAGCAGTGTAACACGATGAACATCTACTGGGGTGAAGGGGGGAGACACAAACCACCAGGGCATACTGGACCTGAACCAGACTGAGACAGACAACACAGATCTATTGTTATGGTAAGTACATATATTTCATATTCGATGTTGCCTTCTCCATTTGGCTTCAGCCTGTGGCTCAGAGTCCCCACCATGTAAAAATCCCTGTGAGTATCTAAGGAAGGATATTCCGCAACATGGTGGAGCCAAAGGAAGTTCTGGACATAGACCTTATAATGAGAAACAAAGATATGATGGCCCATCCAAGTAGCTGCGGCACAGATCTCATCCAAGGAAATTCTGGAAAAGAAAGCTGAAGAAGTAGCCATAGCTCTAGTAGAGTGACGCTTAGGTTTACCATGCAAATTCCTCCCTCTCAAGGCATAAACAAAAGAAATACAGTCTGACAGCCACTTGGATAATGTCAGTTTCAACACATGTATGCCCAATCTGGAATTCAAAAAGGAAACAAACAATTGGCTGGATTTTCCAAAGAGTTTTGGCCTGTCTAGGTAAAATCTCAATTGTCTATGCACATCTAAGCAATGCAGCAAGTATTCACCCTTGTTCAAAAAATTTGTGAGAAATGCAGGAAGGTGAACAAATCTATTCAAATTACTCTTGGAGGCTACTCTGGGCAGGAAAGAAGGATTGATGTGGAGTGAAACACGATCTTTGCAAAACACCAGATAAGAAGCAGAATAATCTACTATTTGTAGCTCTGAAACTCTCCTAGCTGAGGTAATAGTCACCAGAAAGTACAGTTGTGTACACTTACTATAAATGTAGATGTTGGAGTGTATTCACTGTTGCAGTCATTACATTTGGGGTAATCTGCTGGCAGGTTGCCCTCAGTCGGTCTGAATATCAAAGTCTTGGGTCCTGTGTCGGTTGCTGCCTCCTCTTTCATGACGTCAGGTCGTCAGGGGTGTAAAACAGGCAGCCAACGCCATTTTCTTTAGATTTTCTTGCCCCAGATGTCAGGTGCCCCCCCCAAATGGGGAGCAAAATTAAATATAAATATATATGTGTGTATATATATATATATATATATATATATATAAAAAAAACTATAAATATATGCAATTGTCACAACATAAACTTTACCTTTATCTAAAAGCAAATACACCACAAAGGCTATAGAATATAGTGAAGGAAAGAAAAGCTGTAGAATAAAGGGGGATGGCGGGAGGGTAACCCGCACTGCAACAGTGAATACACTTGAACATCTACATTTATGGTAAGTGTACACAACTGTGCATGTTCTTCATGTTTCACTGTTGCAATGATTACATTTGGGTAGAATCCCAAAGCTATGGATGGGAGGCTGGAACTAAATAGCATTAGGAGCGGCTATAAGGCCCTGCAGAACTGCAGTGGCAAAACCTGCCCTGGACTTAGAGAAGAGAGGTAGATGATAATGCTTTGTAAAAGTATGAAAAGAACTCCAAGTAGCAGCTTCTAGAATGTCTTTGGTTGGCACTCCTCTGAGAAAAGCTGCTGATGTAGATGCAGCCCTGGTGGAATGTGACCTAATGCCCTTGGGCACCGGTTTACCATGATGCAAACAGCAGAAACTAATGCAGTGGCTTATCCACTTTGAAATGGTCTGCTTTGAAATAGCCTTTCCCTCTGATCCTGTCGGAAATGCCACCAGTAGCTGCTCAGACTTTCTTAGAGATTTGGTCCTGTTTTAAGTAGAATCTTAGTTGTCTGTGTACGTCTAAGGAATGCAGAATCCACTCCCCCTTGTTCTGCGGATTTGGGTAAAAAGTTGGCAGGTGAATAGTTTGGTTAAGAGCCACACTGGACACCACCTTAGGCATAAAGGAAGGATTGGTCCTGAGGGACACCCTGTCTGGGTAAAATATAATAAAAGGCTCCACAGCCATGAGGGCCTGTAGTCCTGAAACCCTTCTTGCTGAAGTGATTGCCAGAAGTAAAGCTGTTTTCCAGGATAAAAACGTTATAACTGCAGTAGCAGCTGGTTCAAATGGAGGGAGGGTGAGCTTTTCCAACACAAAATTGAGGTCCCATGCAGGAATTGGTGAACTTCTGGGAAGCCTTAAATTTTTGGCCCCTCTAAGATATTGTTTTAGCAAAAGATGAGAAAAGATCGGTGGCTCTGTGTTGTAATGAGCCGAGATAGCAGAGGCATGGGTTTTTATTGATGAAAAAGATAGGCCCTTGTCAAGCATCTCAGTTAAGTATTGTAAAATCTGAGGAATATTTGGCTTTGCTGTGTCAGTTCCTTGTGCTTGGTTCCAAGCACAGAATCTCTTTCATTTATCAGCATAAGATTTTCTAGTACTAGGCCTTCTGGATTCCAAAATGACATCCATCACAGATTTACTGAGAGGTGTTGTTTGAATAACTACATGATCAGCCATGCTGCCAGGTTCAGAGTTTGGAGCTGATTGTGCAGGATTCGATTGTTCTGCTGAAACAGTCGCTGAGGTATTTGAGGCAAGTACCAATGAGAGAGTTGAGACATATTCCTCAGGATTGGGTACCAGTGCTGGCGAGGCCAGTCCAAGGCAATTAGAATAATTTTTGTTTTTTCCTGTCTGACCTTTAGTAGGACCTTGGGAAGAAGAAGCAGAGGAGAAAAGGCGTAGACTGATTTTTCCAAATGAAGGATAGGGCATCCACTTTCCATGCTTGTCTGTGATAACTCCTTGTGCAGAATTTGTCCAGTTGATAATTCTGGGGAGAGGCAACTAGATCTATGTCCGGGCTCCCCCACTTCTCTGTTATCCTGCTGAAGACTTGTGGATCCAGTTTCCACTCGTGAGGGTCCTTGAGGTTTCTGCTTAAGTCATCTGCCAGAGTATTTTGTTTTCCCGGCAGGAATTGAGCTTGAAGATGCACTTGGTAGGTCAAGGCTGTGTCCCACAATGCCATGGCTAGTCTGCAAAGGGGGTAGGAATGTGTGCCCCCCTGCTTATGTACCACATAACCGTGGTGTTGTCCATCTTTACCAGTAGTTGTCCTGGATGAAATAAGTCCTTGAAGGCTGTCAGGGCATTCTGAACAGCTAACATCTCTTTCTGGTTGATATTAAAATGCATTTGTTTTGGGCTCCATATGCCCTGAATGCATCTCCCTGCCAGGTGGGCCACCCAAGCATAGTCTGATGCGTCTGTAGTTAAGGTTTGGTTGGCAGGGGGTAGAGTAAAAGACCGTCCCATATTCTGGTGACATGTCTCTGCCCACCAAAGAAACTCCTGTTGTAGGCAGGGAATGAGAGGAATCATTGTCTCCAGACTGTGACAATGTTGACTCCACAAACTTTTTAGGTACCACTGTAGTTTCCTCATATGCAGTCTTGCAGATGGAATCAGTAGAATGCAGGATGCCATAAACCCCAAAGCCTACAGAATTTGTCTTGCAGATAACTGGGTTTTTGTTGCCTTCTGTTTGAAGTAAATAGTCAGTTGCCTTTGTTTGTCTGGCGTAAGGTAAGCCTTCTGGGCAGTTGTATTCAAGCTTGCACCCAGGAATGTAATCTTTTCAGAGGGTACCAGTTGTGATTTATTTTCATTTATTGTGTACCCTAGGCATGTTAGAAGCCTTTTCACAAATGCCAGATGTTGAAGAAGAATGTCCTTGTTTTCTGCTTGAATGAGACAGTCGTCCAAGTAAGGATAGATTTGTATACTTTTTTGCCTGCAAATGCAATTACTGGTGCCAGGCACTTTGGTTTATCTACTGCGCCCAGGGTCTTTACAAAGGGCAGTGCAGAGAATTGGTAATGCATGAAACCAGCCTTGAAGTGGAGGTATCTTCTGCATGATTCCCTTATTGGGATATGCAGGTATGCCTATTTTAAGTCTAGAGAGTCATTAGCCAAGCGTTCTTGCCCAGCATGGGCAGAAGCTGCTGCAAAGTTAGCATTTTGAATTTTGGTATGTCCAAGAATGTGTTCAAAATCGATAAATCCAGTATTGGGTGCCAGGCATCATCTTTTCTGGATATCAAGAACAGTCTTGAGTAAAACCCTTGTCCTTTTTCCTGTTCTGGTACTGGCTGAATAGCCCCCATATCCATGAGGGACGTAACTTGTTTCTGTGCCTCTGCCCACTGATTTTGTGGCAGGTCTGGCCAACTGTTTGGAACTGGCAAGGTATGGAAATGAAATCTGTATCCCTGGGATACTATGTTTAATACCCACTTGTCTTGGGTTATTAACTGCCAATTTTAAGCATAAAGTGCTAGTTTTCCCCCTAAGGGGGCTGCCAAAAGATAAGTGCTTGGTGATGGCAGACAGAAGTCATTGAGACTGCTTCCTGTAGGGTTGTGCTTTATTTCCTCCAGATTTGGAGGTAGAGGCACCCCACTGCGTTGACCTGTAAGAATCTTGTGATTGGTATCTAGAGCCCTTTGAGCGCCTGGATTTGCCCCGTGAGGCTCTGTCGGACACAGGAAAGGACCAATTTTTTGTAGGCCAGTGTCTACTGAATCTTGGTGGCTGCACTTGTAAAAAGTCTTTTACAGTTTGCATAGACTTAGCTTTGTCTTCCATTTTCTTTAAAACCTCTTCTGCCTTATTATCAGAGTATCATGCTGTAAAGGTGCACCCAACCATTTAGCTTTAACATGATCAGGCGAATTTTGCTGCTTGAGCCAGGCATGCCTTCTAATCACAGATCCAGTAACTGCGGCCCTGCAGGAGGCCTCCAAGGAATCAAAACCACATTGCAAAGTATGCTTTCCTACCTGTTCTGCTGCATGCAATAATTCATGTAATTCTTTATTTTCCACACATTCAGAAATCAACATAATTTTCTGTTTCAATAATCCCATAACATTCTGTTGATATTTAAGCATATGCAACTGGAAGTTTAAGGCCCTAATTGCCAAGGTTGCAGATGTATAAACCTTCTTTCCCCATCTATCCAGCTCCCTGGAATCTCTATGAGAGGGAGTAGGATTCTTAGCTGTTGAAGCCTTTACACCTTTGGGACCCTGTGAGATAGTTTCAGGGTCAACAGCCGGGTTTTTGAGTAAAACTTTGTATGAGTCAGGAACCCTGTAATATCTGTCTGGCTTGCTAGGAGCCGGAGGTAAGGAATCTGGAGTCATGCTTGATTCCGAAAACACATCATCAACAATGTCTAATACAGGAGTTATGGCCAAAGGCCTATGCTGAGGGAGAAGAAGGAAATCCCTAAGCCTCTTTTTTGATTCTGAGAAATCTTGACTCTCCCAATGAAAATGTTCCCTCAAAGTATGCAAGGTTTCCCCAAAGGAATAATCTTCAGGAGGAGATGCAGATGGGATGGAGTCCTCTGCATCTGAATCCTCATAGGTTGGTATAGAAAATTCCTGATCAGAAGAAATTGAAACCTGATCTGAAGATTCATAATCAGTGTCTTGCCTAGGCCTCTTATCGGGGGGGGCCTGATCAAGGTAATTACGTCTTCAGCCATTTTGATAATCTGCTTTTTGGGCATAGAGGCCTGAGCACGTGGCTCATGCGTCAGTTGTTTAGCCTTAGAAGTTGCTTTTGTCTTTGTTTTTTAAGCTGGCGTCGGTTTTATATAGAAATGCTGAGGCCGGAAGATACCCTCAGAAGCCAGTGCCTGCTCAGCGGCTCTGGACCCATCCGAGGGAGAGACATCCACGGGTACAACACTTTGAGAATCTTGCGGCGTGCCAGACTCCACTTGGGTCTCGGTAGAGGCCTGCGACTCGAAAGTAGCGGGCATCAGGGGCTGCGAAAGCGCCTCACTGAGTACCGGCGACTGGCTTAGGAGAAGCTTCGTCGTCGGTTTTGGACCTCGACGGTCTGTCTCTGTCCTTTTCTTTGCGTTTTTTGTGAACTCCAGTAGTCTGATTGCCAATCGATGACATTTCAGGGTAGTTAAATCTGTTTCCAAAATATTTTGAAGCAAAGATATACTGATGCTTAATAGTGCGTTGGTTAAATCTAGCACAAAACCGACAGCAAGGCACATTATGATCTGGGCCTAGGCAAGGAATACAGCACAAATGTGCTTGAGATTTTGAGCAAGAAAAAGTTTCCCCAATGGGGTACTTAGCTTTATTTGAAGACTTCGGTTCTGAAACTCGAATTCGAAAATTTCAGGAGTCAGCCGACTGGCACTTGCAAACTGCTTCTGCTTCGGACACCGCGCGGCAAGAAAGACTGAAGAAAATGGCATCAGCTGCCTGTTTTATACCCCTGATGACCTGACGTCATGGAAGAGGAGACAGCAACCGACACCGCACCCAAGACTCTGATATACAGGCCGATGAGGGCAACCTGCCAGCAGATTACCCCCAAATGTAATGACTGCAACAGTGAAACACGAAGAAAATACAAAGTTTTCCAAAATAACAACTTTAGGTCCAGAGAAGCAGAAGTTTCAGAATGAGGGCCTGCAAGGACTTGAAATTCGAAAGGCAACAGGGAGGGGGACTAGATCCTAAATGTGAGGACGCAAAAAAAAAAAAAAAAAAAAAAAAAAAGACAACTTTGAGAAATGCCTTGGAAATTTTCAGAGGAGCCAAGGGAACAGTAACCCCACTGACATTACAATTAGAAATGACTACCAGTTGTACATTGATCATACAACAAACTAGTGCCTGATTTAAACAATTCAGCAAAAAAAACCTAGAAATTAATCTAATGGAGCAGAAAAAGGACCAAATCTTTAAGACTTCACCCACATCACAAAATGTTTCCCATTTACTGGAGTGCACCTTCCTAGTGGGCAGCTTTTGGAATGAGGACTAATATACACATAGACACATATGCACACGTATATATTACATATATATATATATATATATATATATATATATATATATATATATAGGTTTACCTTTATATCGGCGATCCCAATATGGGTGAAACGGCTTCCGCGAATACTGAAGTGCGAACGTCGAATTCCACATAACCGAACGGCAAAACCTCGCCCCTTTTTGACACATGGTAGCACTGGTGTGGAGTGACCGGAAATGTCGAAAATCAACAATTTCGACATTTAAAAATTTTTGCGCTTTCGGTTCGCTTAAATGGTTCACTTAAGTGGCCGGTCGAATATATATATATATATATATATATATATATATATATATATATATATATATATATATGCACACACACACACACACACACACACATATACATACTGTGATATAAATAGGACCTGCTGGACAGATAAGTATGTATCCCAGAGACTACCCAGTCTATAGAACAGGCTTCCCCCCATCCATGTGAAGCAGAGTTCCTCTCTAATCCAATTCAAGTGCAACTTGGACAATTGGACGGGAAACCAGAAATTCATCCCTGGTTTGGCACCTATGGATCCGTTGCAAACAGGTAACCTGTAAATGGTTCATCTCTCAGGCCCATACTTACACTTATCAAAGGTATCAGAACACATCAGAGATTTGGGATCCATGGCTAGGCTTAAAAGGGCCCTTGTGGTCATTAGCCTAGTAACACCTATGAACCTATGCACAACACTATGAGACAGTTTGGGATTCCTGGGAACTGGAGAAACTATGAAATTAGCATGAGGGGACTGCAAACTGAGAGGACCCAGACCCACTGGGTAAGAAATTAGATATGAAATGGGATCCAGAACCCAAGGAGGTTATCGCAGAAGAGGCCACAGAAAGGGGGAGTACACCTGACAAGGCCAGAAATGAGGGTCACTGTCGCTCTGCATTGGGATGTCTTCAGAAGAAACTTGACAATCACAGGAACTGGGGATAAGTATAACACAAGTTCCAGGAGACTGAGCATACAGAAGAACATCTCTGGGTGATTGCCCCGAGGAGGGACTAAGGCATAATGGCTACTGCATTTGGTATTGGAAGGGGAAGCAAAGAGATCATAACATGGAGTGCCCCAGTGCCAGAGGATTCAGAGACCACTTGTGAGGATGAAGAATATTACTGCTCAAGCTACTGGCCAGATGTGCATTGCACTTACAAACCATTGATATCAGAGCACCCACTGCCAAACCCTTATGGCCTCCAGACTAAGAGGATAAGAACATGGTCCCCCTGCTTCTTGAGATACCAGACAACAGACATCTTGCCTGTCTGTATCAAAATCTCACCACTAGGGAATCCTGAAAGGCCTGCAATGCATGGAGGACAGCACTTACCTCCAAGACACTGATCTGAATGTTGAGGACAGCACTTACCTCCAGGACACTGATCTGAATGTTGGTCTCTGCAGAAGACCAGGAGTCCTGAACCACCCTCCTTTCAAAATGCCCCCCCCCCCCCCCCCCACCGAGGGAAGGTGTCAATGGTGACTGTGGCCACAGGATGGGGAAGAACAAACAGTCTCCTGTTAGTCACTAAGGAAGACTGCAACCACTAGCGAATCTGATTGCGACACATCTTTATCACTCTTACTGGGAAGTCCATCAGATGGGTAAAGTATGACCACTGCACTGCAAGAGTCCACTGCAGAGCCCTCATGGTACCTTGCTAAAGGGACCAACCCCACATGGCCTAAGAGTTTCAAATTCACATGAGCTACAGGCTTTGCAAGTGCAAGCACAGACAATGCCTGGGACTGAAGATCAATCACTCTGAAGCTTGGGAGCTTGTCAATTTGACGATATCCAAGTGGCAACCTATGAATTCTAATATCTGAACAAGTTGTAGGCTTGACTTTAGATAACTGACCACAATAAATAATTGAATGCACAACTGAAGTGAGTTATCTCTGACCATGATGAGCGATACTCTTGTGGGGACAGTGACGAGCCAACCACCCAGTTAGGTAATGACCTGAAAACCCTGCAGTCAAAGCTGGACTGCAACCACTGTCAAGCACTTGGTGAACACCCAGGGGGATGGTGGTGAAACCAAATGGCAGGGCTCTGAATTGGTAATGAATGGTCCCCAGCTGGAAGGGCAGAAACCTCCTGGAGCACCTCTCTATCCTGATACAGTGGTAAGTGTCCTTGAGGTCTATCAAGCACATCCAATCATCCTTACTCAGCAGACGTAAAATGGACTGCACAGAGACCATCTGGAATTTTGTCAGTTTCACAAAGGCATTCAATTTGCTCAAATCCTAAACAGGCCTGAGGTCCTTGTTCTTTTTTGGTACCAAAAAGAACCTAGAGTAGACCACGAATCCTCACTGGTCTGGTGGGACCTCTTGGAAGACTTGATTTGCCAGCAGCTTCTAAATCTCTATCGCTGCCTGTAGTCTCTATTGTGGGTGGAAATGTCTGGAAGATGTTTGAGATGTAACTTTGGAATTTCTAAAAAGGGAATTGTGTAACCTCTGGGTATGACTCAACACCCATGCACCTCAAGTGATGACCTCCCAAGCTTTCAGGTGAAGAGCCCAGCAACCCCCGACTGCCTCCAGAGCAGGACAGACACACAACCTTAAAGGGTCCAGCACAGAAGGCTTGACAGAAGCCTCAATATTGAGGGCCACTCCAGTCCTGCAGGCAGCATCATTTGTAGCCTCCTCCCCAGACACAAGTGGAACTCTCAGAAGGAACATCCTGGGAAGCCTGCTGCGATTTTTTTTTTTTAAAAAGGCTTGCCCCCCTTCCGATTCCTCGAGAAGTTTCACTGAGGGGTAGCAAATTGCACTCCTACAGTAGACACCATCTTCCCTTCTTGTTCACTCCTTGTAAGTGTGTCTTTAACCTTACCTACAAACAAGGAACAGCTACCGAAAGGAGCATTAACAAAGGATTCCTTGAGGCAATCCACAAAGTTGCGCAGCCACATCAAGCATGGTGTTGCATGGTAATGTCAGTACCAGCTGCTCAGGATGCTCCATCACCTGCATTCGAAATGAGCCTCATGGAAACGTTGGCAACAGACTGAATGGTAGACAGGACAGTCTCCAGTGTTTACTGAATCTCTGGAGATGGCTGCATCTTAATGTTCCTCGACACTTCAGCCAGAAGGTTATGCTGAAGCCTTGTCAAGTCGGATAAGCAGCAGACTTAGAATCTCACCCAGATACAGACAGACTTGAACAATATAATCCAATGGTACCAAGAAGCCAGACCATGAAGTAAAATATAAAATTTATTTACTGAACACGGTTGAGCACTTTCATTCCATATAAGATTAGGAACTTCATCAGAACTAAAAACCGAAGTTTGTTACACAAAATGAGTATGACGTACACTAGAACCGACTGTATTTTAACAGATATGTTATTTCAGGGCCAAACTGGTAAAGGATGAATTTGAATTTTTGGCCAATAACAAGCCAGTAGTTGCGAGAATTTTTGGAATCTTCAAAATCTGTTAAGTGTTTAGTACCCCCCCCCCCCCAGGCAGACAGCAGAGCCTTCTCGATCCAGAACATATTACATTGCTATGTTTATTGACCATTTATTTAAAAAAAGAGTAGTGTGAGCAAACTTGAGAATGTTTGCAAGGAGTCCTGGCACTTTCGACATAAAATCAATGAGTGTGAATTTGTCCTTGATGGTATTTTCGTCACTACTGATGTCATGAACCTATACTCAGTAATTCCCCATGAAGATGGGCTCTATTTGTTGGAGGAATAATTTTATAAGATTTCAGACCTCAGACACAAGAAAGTCAAAGTAGCAGTGACACTGATGGAACTCGTGCTAAAAAAATAAAATGTTACCTTTTTCAACAAGAGGTACTTCCAGCAAGTCACAGGGGTAGCATGCACACCCAGTTTTGCTAATTTAGTCATGGTCCAATGGGAGAAAGCTTTGGTGTTTAACAGCCAATACAAAACCTAATGGGCATTATATATGTGCTTTTTGGATGAGATTTTCTTGTTATGGGTTGATACACAGGAGAAATTACAAGAGTTTTTGAATTATATTAATCAGACTGTGGAATTTCTCCATTTTACTCACAAACAAGATCCTGACAATAGTATATTTAGATGTCGAATTCACAAAGGATTCCTCACAAATGTATTATGTTTCTAATATTCATCGCAACGTGACCTTTTCAAATATGTACCTGCACTATGAAAGTTGGCATCCCTTCAGTCAGAAGAAAGCTGTAGTTAAGGGCCAGATGGTATGGCTATGTTTTTAAGAAGGGGATATCCTTTAAGGCTTTTATCAGAAATTAAAGATGAAGTTTTAGTAAGCAATGTATGGGTTTATTTTAAACTCTTCTCAAGCTGGTTGTACTGATGAGTTATTGGCAAAACAAAATAAGAATGAAGCTTTTACAAGCAGCCGCTTTTATTAATAGCTTTACAGTCGATAGCAAGGCTATAGGTACATGTTTGGTCAGAAATTGAACCATTTTTAGGAACAACAATTTTTTGCAAGTTAGGTGATAAACCAATCATAGTTTATAAGGACAAGTCATTAAAATATTGGTTAGAAATGCAGAAACTGGATGGTGATTGGTCTAGTAAAAAAAAATGGACATGTCAAAATGTGGTAGCTGTTCACAGTATCCATATATTGTGAAATCGGACAGCTATACAGTCAATGGTAAAACTTTCAAAATTAGGGGTCATTTCACTTGTAATTCCAAACAAGTAGTTTATTTAGCCTGCTGCCAAGAATGCCCTGCATTTTATGTATGAAGATTAACAGAAAGTTGAAAAATTAAATTTATGAATACATTTTGGATATAAGGGATAAGAAAACTATCAATGCCCTTTATAGACACTTTCAGGCATTTAACAATCACAGTTTTAATTCTGTAATGTTGGAGCAAGTTTTAAATGATGGAAGGGGGGTTTATTACAGACGAACATCTTAACAAAAGTGAACTTAGATGGCAGCTGAAATTCAATGCTTCCAGCTTGTCCGGGTCTCAGTGAATCAGTTACCATTAACCTGGTGCTGAAGTTGAAGTATTTTGAAGTGTGAATTTTTTAATTAATAGTTTTACGGTTAGTCTGCAGTTACTGGATTTTAATGTACACGTGATGTATTTGGAGTGTTCTATTTAAATGTGTAATGAAAAAAGTTATGTACTCACCATAACGTTCCATCAGAGTAGTTCTACTTAATCTGTCTTCAACCTGTGGGTATTGGATCCAAGGCAGCAACTTCACAAGCATCTGCTCCGAGCTCCAAGCTCATTCCCCTACCACCAGTACCTTCCTACCCTCAGATTGAGTTTGTTGCACCCTACACTAAACAACCTGAACCAAAACACCTTACACACATAAAATGCCAGCTATGAGCGCTGTCCATATGGTAAGGCCAGGGGGAAGGCGAGAGGGATGGTTGAAGACAAATGAAGTAGAACTACTCAGATGGAATGTTACGGTGAGTACACAACTTCTTTATCTGAAGTAGTTTACTTCATTTGATCTTCAACCTGTGGGACAGAGTCCCCAGCTACTAAACAATTGGGTGGGCCTCATGGAAGGATATTCTGGAGCACCGCGGAACCAAAGGATGCTCTCCTTCGAGAAACCAAATCCAATTTATAGTGAGAAATAAAGGTATGAGATGAGGATCAAGCAGCCGCAGAACAAATGTCATCTAAGGATACTCTCGAACAAAAAGCCACAGAAGTAGCCATGGACCTTGTCGAGTGAGCTCTAACCTGACCCGGAGGAGACAAACCTTTATCCTTGTAGATTCGAAAGACACAGAGTGATCCACCTGGCAATGGTCACCTTGGAAATAGGTTTATCCAAAAAAGATTAGAAAATGACACGAACTGGTCAGATTTACAGAAAGTTTTGGTCCTGTGCAAATAGAACCGTTACTGTCTATGAACATCCAACAAATGCAACTTAATGCAACTTGTATTCAATTTTGTTTGTACAATTTGGAAAGAAAACAGGTAAATTGATAGTTTGACTAATTATTAACCTCAGATGCTACTTTTGGGAGAAAGGAAGGATTGGTGCGATGAAAAACCCTGTCCTTATGGAAAACCATGTATGGGACCTTGACAGACAATGCCTGAAGTTCTGAAACCCTCCTAGCCAAGGTGATAGATAGCCACTAGAAAGGCTGTCTTCAAAGACAAAAACTTAAGATCTGCGGTTGCTTCAGGTTCAAATGGAGGTGCAACCAACGCTTGTAGTGCCACAGTAAAGTCCCATGGGGGGAGGGGATCTTTGACTGGAGGACGTAAGAGGAAGGTACTTTTGATAAAGGCTTCGCACAATCTGGAAGAGGCCAAAGAAGCAGAGTTCTCACCAATGTAAAAATGAGAAATGGCGGCTAGTTGAACCTTGACCATAGACGAGCTAGCCCCTTGTTGAAAAATATTTGCCAAAAAGTCAAGGATAGCCAGAATGGGAGCCGTGAAAGGATCTAAACTCCTTTGAGAGGCCCAAAAGGAAAAACGCTTCCATTTGCTACGATAAATCTTCCTGGTGGACAACTTATGAGCTGCCACTAGAACAGACCCGACCGAAGAAGACAATCCAGGAGTCCTAGAAATGAAGGGAACTGCAGCAGGCAAGCTGTGAGAGCTTCAGACTGTCCAGATTTGGATGAGGGACCCTCGAGCGGTGAGAAATGAGATCCTGAATGGGATCCAAGGAGGAGCTAGAAGATGAGACCAAAGGAAGGGAAACCATACCTGGCGAGGCCAAAATGGGGTAATGAGGATCACTTTACTCCCCAGTCGACAAGCCTTCTGTAGGAACTTCGGAATAAGGGGTACAGGGGGATAAGCATAAAGACCGTGAGGCCAAACATGGACTAGAGCGTCTCTGGGGGACTCCCCCGGTTGGGGGTTCAGAGCGAAGAACTCGCTGCACTTCACACTGGAAGGAGATGCAAAGAGATTGCAGCAAGGCCGACCCCACTCTAGAAAGATCTGCTCCACTACTGAAGGTTTCAGAGACCACTCGTAAGGCATCAGAATAGTCCGGCTTAGTTTGTCCGCCAGAATGTTGGACCACCCCAGAATATGCGTTGCGACCAGAAAACGACCAGTGGAGAGCACCTATTCCCAAATTCTAATGGTCGCACGACAAAGGAGGTAAGATCTGGTCCCTCCCCGTTTGCTGATATACCAGACCACCGACATGTTGTCTGACTGGACTGTAATGATTCCCAGAGGTAGAAAGACATGAAGGGCCTGCAACGCTAAAACGACTGCCCTTATCTCCAGACCGCTTATATGCAAACTGGTCTTGATCGGGGACCACATGCCTTGGACTGTCCTTCCCAAACAATACCCCCCCACCCTAGCTGGGAGGAGTCCATGGTCACTGTGGCTTGGGCAGGGGCTGGAACAAAAGGTCGTCCTTCCAAGATTTCCAAGACTGCATCCACCAAAGAAGGGACAACCTGCAGACTTTGCTTATGTGTATCGGGTGTGACAACGGAAGATCCACCAAAGACCACTCCACCACTAGAGCCCACTGCAGTACTCACATATGTAAGCAAGTATATGGTAGAAGTGTTATCATCGCTGCCATAGAACCTAGGGCCCTTAAAACTGACTCTGCTGAGGGAAGATGAAATCGGTAAATGAAATTCATCCTTAAATTTCGAAACATCTGATACCAGGACTTCTGACTATAAACCAAAAAACCCTAGTACTTTCAACCCTCCCTTACACACTACATTTCAAGTTTTCCAAAGTCTATGTGAGAACGATTTTAGAAAAATCAGTTTTCACAATTATGTAAAAAATTTAATTAAGGGAGAAAAAACTGCTCTGGAAGATTTATGTAGGAATTCTAACATTAGAACAATGAAGGCGGACAAGGGTGGTAAGATTGTGGTTATGAACACCAATCAATACAACAGGTCTTTGCTAGAAATGTTGGATGACAGTGTTACATACAAAAAAGTAAATACCAAAGAAATCAAAAAAAGTTTTCAAAAAGTGGATGTAGCCTTGTTTGACATGTTTAGTCAAGGTGAATTGAATTACGACACTTATGATTATCTTTTGGTAGAACATCCGAAATTAGCTACTTTTTTTGGCATTCCGAAAATACATTCAGATCAGACGAATCCACCTTTTAGGCGCATCATTTCAGCCAAACATTCTAAAACTGAAAACATATCAATTTGGCTTGATGTTTTAAATCCATTAGTGCAAAAATCTAAATTTTATATAAGGAATTATTGGCATCTTTTACAGCAGTTGCGTAATTTAAATGTTACATTAGAGTATACTGTTTTTGGTACACTTGATGTCAAGTCTTTGTACACCTCTATAAATCAAGAAGAGGGGTTAGATTAACTTAGAGAGTACTTGACTGAGAACAGAGACTTTGGCAACACCAAGATTAACACCATTTGTAGCCTCATGGAACTTGTTCTTGACAATAACTTTTTCAGATTTGACAAAAACATCTATCAACAGATTTCATGTGTAGCTATGGGGGCTAGGGTAGCACCAGCTTTTGCCAATTTGGTGATGGCAAATTAGAAGTTATGTACCTACCATAACGTTCCATGTTAGTTGTCTTCTCTCGCCTTCTTTCTTGCTGGATGGGTT
Source organism: Protopterus annectens (assembly GCF_019279795.1). Lineage (NCBI taxonomy): Eukaryota > Metazoa > Chordata > Ceratodontiformes > Protopteridae > Protopterus > Protopterus annectens. The sequence goes on along the minus strand of NC_056737.1, from coordinate 384,030,723 downwards.
CGGAGCCGATCCTCGGCTCCGACTCGGCACTTGCTAAGCTCGAGAGCTAATTTTACCAGCTCGAGGCAACCCTATATCCCATGATGCAAGGCGGAGACTACCCAGATCTCGTTTGGTAGCTAAAGAAATAGCAATATTTTCTTTCAACTGAAGAGGAGGAAGAAAAATAACAATACTAAATAACATCATAACCCTCTAGAAAGGATCAACCTAATCTAGTGACACTAGAAGTTGAACAGCTAGAAAAAGGGAATAACCTCTTAATAGAAGATGCATAATCTTCCCGGTCTGACCAGGTTAGGGGGGTGGAGGGCGGGACACAAGAAAGAAGGCGAGAGAAAACAACTAACATGGAACGTTATGGTAGGTACATAACTTCTAAATGTTAAGTTGTTAATCTCGCCTTCATTCTTGCTGGATGGGACCGCGTCCCTAGCACCTCTATCCTGGGTGGCTCAATGGAACAGACTCTTGAGAACGGTGGAACCAAAATTCGCTCCGTCTCTGGAGGCCAAGTCTAATTTGTAATGTGAAACAAAGGTATGAGGAGAGGCCCATGTGGCTGCTGCACAAATAGTGTCTATTGGAAGTCTAGCTTGAAAAGCTGTAGATGTAGCTAGAGCTCTGGTAGAATGAGCTTTTGGCTTAGAAATCAACTCTTTGCCTCTGAGCTGATAAATGTAAGTGATCACAGAAGACAGCCATCTAGATAAAGTTACCTTGGAACTGGAAGGCCTTTCCTGCTCTCTGCATAGGATAGAAACAGTTGATCAGATTTCCTAAAAATTTTAGTCTTGTCCAGATAATATCTGAGCTGGCGGTGAACATCAAGACAATGTAACTTTTGTTCCGCTCTATCAGAATAATTCGGGAAAAACACTGGAAGATCAATGGATTGATTTAGGTTCGTCTGTGATGCCACTTTTGGCAAGAAAGACGGATTAGTCCTTAGAGATACCCTATTTTTGTGGAATATTAAATAGGGAGGACGAATGCAGAGAGCATGAAGTTCAGATACTCTCCTGGCAGAAATAATGGCGACTAGAAAAAGTGTCTTCCAAGAAAGCAATTTCAAAGAACAGGCAGCTGCAGGTTCGAAAGGGGGAAGAATCAAGGATGTTAAAATTAAATTTAGATCCCACTGTGGTGGGGGGTCTCATCGGAGGTTTCAGTAAAAAGATACCTCGAAGGAATGCCTTGCAAAGTTTATGTGACATAATGTTGTGGTCCAAAAGGCCTATATGAAAATTTGAAATGGCTGCCAGTTGAACTTTCACTGTGGAAAAAGAGGATCCTGAATGAAAAATCTCAGCTAGGAAGTCCAATACCGAATGAATTGGAGCAGTATAGGGGTCTATGTTCCTAGCTTTTGCCCAGAAAGAGAAACGTCGCCATTTACTAGTGTAAATCTTTCTGGTAGGAGATTTTAGGGAAGCTACTATGATATCCCGGACAGGATTAGAAATCATAGGAAGCCTGGCTAAGGATGGAAGTGGAGCAACCAAGCAGTGAGGTTGAGAGAAGGTATGGATTGGTGCAGTTGACCCGACTGGTGGGTCAGAAGATCTGGAACCGGGTCCAGATGCCATGGCTGTACCAAGAGATAATGATGTAGGAACGGAAACCATATCTGTCGAGGCCAATAAGGGGCAATGAGAATCAACTTGGCTCTCAAGGCGGTTGCTTTCTGAATTAGCTGAGGTATCAGCGGAAAAGGGGGAAAAGCATAAAGAAGTCCCCGGGGCCAATCTTGGGTTAGAGCATCTCTGGGGGGATGGCCTGGAAGGGGGAAGAGAGAGAAGAAGTCTGGGCATTTGCTGTTTTGAGGTGTAGCGGAAAGGTCGCAGCAAGGAAGGCCCCACTTCTGAAAAATCTCTTCCGCCACTGATTGTTTGAGAGACCACTCGTGAGGCATGAGAATAGCTCTGCTCAATCTGTCCGCTATGATGTTGGATTTCCCGGGGATGTGCGTTGCTATCAGAAACCGGTGAGAAGAGATTGCCCATTGCCAAAGTCTGAGAGCCTCTCGACACAGTGCATAGGACTTGGTTCCGCCCTGTTTGTTTATATACCACACTACGGACATATTGTCCGTTTGGACTGCAATAGTTCCCAGGGGAAGAGAGTCATTGAGGGCTTGCAACGTTAAAAGCACCGCTCTCATCTCCAGGACATTTATGTGCAGATGGTACTCGAAAGGTTGCCAAGTGCCATGGACCATTCTGCCCTGATAATGCCTCCCCCCACCCGATCAGGGAGGCGTCCGATGTAACCGTGGCAACCGGGGCAAGAGGAACAAAAGGTCTGCCTTGATGGATTTGAGGGGACGATATCCACCAAGTCAGATGCCTTTTGCAAGTTGGAGTTACTATGATCTCGTGACGCATGGGAAGTTGTTGAAAAGACCATTGGGTGAATAGAATCCATTGTAGAAGACGCATGTAAAAGCGGGCAAGGGGAAGAAGTGTTATGGCGGCCGCCATAAGACCCAATACCTTCAGAGCAAATCTGGCCTGAATTTTGTTGCTGAGAAGAATTACCTGGACGTGTCTTTGAATGTCCAAGATCCTTTGGTCTGTTAACTTTGCTGAAAGTTGTACGGTGTCCAATCTTGCACCTATAAAAAGTAATAGATTGACAAGGCGACAAGGCAGATTTTTCGAAATTTATAGAAATTCCTACCCCTCTGCAAATGTGAATGGTGTAATTTCTGGCTTGGAGAAGCTGATACCTGGTGGTGGCAGTGAGGAGCCAGTCGTCTAGATATGGAAACACCTGGAATCCTTGACATCTCAGGTGAGCCGTAACCACTGCCATACATTTGGTGAACACTCTGGGGGCTGTAGTGAGTCCAAAGGGCAGGGTTCTGAATTGGAAGTGACTGGTCCCCAGCCGAAAGAGGAGAAATCTTCTGGAGCATCTGTGAATTTTTATGTGATAGTACGCATCCTGAAGATCTATCTAGCACATCCAACTGTCCTTGCCCAAAAAGGGCAGAATGGACTGAAGCGTGACCATCCGGAATCTTGATTTCTTTACAAACTTGTTGAGTTTGCTCAGATCTAATATTGGTCTCCAGTCCCCTGTCTTTTTTGGAACTAAAAAGAACCTTGAGTAGATTCCGGATCCTATTTGGTCCGCTGGGACTGGCTGGATGGCTCTTTTTGCTAGCAGTTTTGATATTTCTAGTACTGCTAGTTCCCTTAGACCGGGTGGAACGTCTGGAAGGGTTCCCTTTTGTTGAATTGGGGTTTGAATAAAGGGAATTTTGTAACCCTCAGATATAATCGACTGTACCATTTGTCTTGAGAAAGGGAAAGCCAGGCTATTGGGTACAGCGATAATTTTCCCCCGACTGCCTCCGAAGGCGGACAATTGGGCAACATCTCAGGGATGCTGGAAGTGTTTGTCAGAAAGAGGCTCTCTGCTACCCTGATTCTGCGGACCCCCCCTCTGCCCCTAGTGCAGCGTCTATTATTGTTACCCCCTCTGCCTCTGGGGGTAAACTGACCGTGCGTCATGCGTGACTCCTTGAGATTTGCGGAACCACATTTTCCCTCCCTTCTGTCCTTTGGGGTAAGGTCTTGAAGGGGTGGAGAAACAGACTCCTACGGCAGAAAGAGTCTTGCCATCTTGTTCGCATCTAGTCAAAGTGTCTTTCAATTGAGGTCCGAACAAGGTCGAACCATCAAAGGGGGAGTTTGTGAAGGACGCCTTGAATGGGTCTGCAAAATTACAAAGCCGCATCCAGGACTGACGCCTTAAAGCCACTCCTGTGCCTGCGGCCCTACTCGCTCCATCGGCTGCATAAGAAATGAGCCGCATGGAGGAGTTAACAATGGAGTTAAGGATTCCTAGCTGTGAGCTAATCTTATCCTGAGACCAAGCAGCTGACGGATCCTGTAAAACTTCTCCCAACTCTTTAAGAACATCTCTTTGAAGGCGGGTGAAGTGGCATAAGTAGTTCAGCGATCTCATGGCAAAAGTCGCTGAAGAAAAAATCCGCTTGCCGTACCTGTCCATAGTCCTAGAATCCTTGTTAGGAGGATGGACAGGTGCTGAAGGATCAGCTAGTCCCTTCTTGGTGGCAGCAGCCACCACCATGGCATCAACTGGGACACCCTTTGTTAAATATTGTCTATCTTGTGGGGCCGTAATGAATTTTGAAGGCCTCCTAGGGATAGGTTCCACCGAATCCAGAGCCATCCACACCTTCCGAGCCACTACCTCCATAAGAGGGTCGAAAGGCGGAGACAACCAGGAGGTGGAGGGTCGAGATCCGAACACCTCCAGGTATACTGACTCGTCCTCGGAAGGATTAAGGGAGGGCCAGTTCCCCCTCTGCTTAAGGAGTTCAAGGATGTCTGAGAATGAGACATCCTCAGAGGAGGACCTTGGGGATCCCACCGACTCATCCAGGTCAGTATCAGATGTAGTAGACTCAGGGGAGTCTAGATGTTTCCTCTTACATGTCCTCTTATGCGGGGGTTCACCTCACGGATCAGGAGAAACCTCGGAAGAGGAAGATATTCCCAATGGTGAAACCTGAGGCATTGGATCTCTGGGTCCGGGAGCAAGAGAGTGGGAAGAGACGTCAGCAGGCACTGTAGTGGGAGGAGCTGATGGAACTGTCCGTTGACTAAGCCCAGGGGCTAGTACACTCCTCATCACCTCGGCTCCCCGTCAGAGAGACCAGAAAGTTCCCGCTCCGAAGAGATAGGAACTCCAGGCCTCACCGAGAGGGAAGGCTCCGAGGCAGATGTCGGGCCCGAGCTCACCAACGTCGAAGCTCCGAGAGGGAGAACGGGGTCAGACAAGGGTCCGATGCCACTCGCCCCCTCGGAGCCGAAGAGAGAGACCAGACGCCCGGATCCCTCCAATGAAGGCCTCAAGGAGGAAATCGGAGCAGAGGACGACGGAGCCGAAAGGGGTGGTATCGGCTCCGAAGCTACAACGGTGACGGTTCCAAGGAGCTCCGGCTCCGAGCTCTGTAAGAGAGTCGAAGGAGGAATGTTTGGTGGATGTGAAATAGCTACCGTCTGTTGAGATGGGCTATGGAGTATTTGGGCGAATGCCTGAGACTTTAATAGTCTACTCACCACTCTCTCGAGGTCGTGATCAGACAGCCTGGACGACAGAGAAGAATGGCTCCGATGACTCCGCTCCGAGAGCAAGGGTGATCTCGGAGCCGAACGTATGGACTCTACTGAAGGGGATCGAGATCTCTTTTTTGAGATCGATGGAGCCAACGGAGCCGAAGATACGTCGGCTCCAGCCGGAGCCGACACTGAATGTCTGGATTGGGCAGTATCGGCGCCGGATGGAGCCGATACTGAGACTGGTAAGGTGGAAAGATCGGCTCCGGCCGGAGCCAATCTCGACCCTGGTGAGGGTGAACCAGAAGCCGACGGCTTGGAACTCTCAGCCGATGGCTTAACAGGTTTCGAGGGCTTCCCCGGCGCCGACTTAGTCGGGGAGCTCTCGGGCTTTAATAAGCCCCTTAATATTAGCTTATTTCTTCGCTCCTGCAGGACTCTTGGGCTGAACGCATGACAGATAGCAAAAGAGTCCTGCAGGTGCAAAGGTCCCAGGCAATAAACACAAGAAGTGTGACCGTCTGTCAGAGACATCTTCTGATAGCACGAGTCACACTTCTTGAAGCCTGAGACCTTAGTGTCCTTCGACATAACTGTGTCGAGGAAACACAATACAGTAACACACACAAAAACACCCAATCCAACAATTTAAAATAAACAGGGATAACACACAGTCATACACAAACAATCCCTGACAGGAAAAAATTTAGGGAGGGGAAGGCCTAAGGCCTAAGCTAGGGAAAGAGAATAAAAAACTCGAAAAAAAGGGAACACTAACGGGAATAGGGTTAAAGTAAGCGTTAAGGTTAACAAAAAACAAATATATATATATATAAATTTAAAGGGGGGGTAGACGAAAAGTCTCAAATCTATTCACTTACCTGGAGCTGGTAAAAGAAGGCACCTCGTTAGCGAAGCGGCAAACGAGATCTGGGTAGTCTCCACCTTGCATCATGGGATATAGGGTTGCCTCGAGCTGGTAAAATTAGCTCTCGAGCTTAGCAAGTGCCGAGTCGGAGCCGAGGATCGGCTCCGAACCCATCCTGCAAGAAAGAAGGCGAGATTGACAACTTAACATCTGGGAGCTAAAATTCCTTGTTAAACACCAGAGTTACAGTAAGGTGCAATCTTATTTTAGATTTATTGATGATTTATTCTTCCTGTGGACAGGCTCACATGAGGAAATTGTAAATATGATAAAAGATATGAACACCACCACAAATTTCTTAGAATTTAAGTTTAGATAAAGAAAACAACACTTTTCACAGTAGAATATTTAGAAAAGAAATATTTTCAAATCAATATCTACACAAGGAAAGCCTACATCCATCACACATGAAGAAGGGAGTAGTCAAAGGTCAAATCATTCGTCTGAGCAGACTTACAACAGATGTTGACATCTTTCTTAATGAAATTACATTTTTAAGATCTTTGTTTCTGCACAGAGGATACGGTGTAGAGTGGATAAAGAAGATAGAACAGGAAGTTATATCTTTAAGGCAGGGAATAGCTAAACCCATTCTTTTGTCAAAGGATATTTGTTTAAGTTCAATCTCAGAGAAAATGGAAGTTAAGAACAGTCATTACATTTCATTTCCTTTACCTATAGTTAATGAAATGTGGTTTATAAGGGACATCATACAAAATAATTGGAAAATTTTGTTGGGGAACAAGGAATTGACTGCAAAAATAGGTATAACACCTAGATTTACTTACAAAAAGGTGGTTAACATCAAGTCTGTGTTAGAAGTAGAGAACAGAAAATATCATGACAACTTCAGAGCAGTAAGTACCAAAAAAGGAACTTATGCTTGTCAAAACTGCAAACAATGCAGATTTATCAGCAATAGTTCCTTTGTGACTGTAAAGTCTTTAAACTATACAGTATGGGCCAAAGGATATTTTAATTGCAACACATAATTCATAGTATACATTGCTTGTTGTGTGTCCTGCAACCATTATTTTATAAGAAAAACAAAAAGAGCTTTGAAACGCAGGATATACAAGCATAATTTAGCTATCAAAAACAAAGACAAGTTTAACTCACTGGCAAAACACACTGCAGTATGTTCAGAATTTAAGAAATTTGAATTTTCAGTGTTAGAGAAAGTCAATGAAGTGGTATTTGGAGGGGATTTGAACAACATTTTAGAATATAAAGAAACATTATGGCAACTCTGTCTAGCTGCTGATAAATTACCGGGACTTAATGAATCTATAAATCTGAAATGTTTTTTACTAAGTAGGTAATTTTTGAGAAGGATTATAGTTTGCATCTATAAAAAGTATATGTGTATGTGTGTGTGTACATACTAATTTTTTTAATCAATTTTTTACTTTTTTATACATTACATTATTAGATCATTATAGTTTAAATATGTTACTATAGTTAAAGAGTATATATGTTTTGTACTAGTTAGATTTTTCATTGTTTGATGTCATTTCCTGTTTTTAAGTATTTAAGGGAGCTTGGGTAGGATTGTATGTTTGTTTTCCGAAGAAGTTCACAAATTAAGTGAATGAAAGCGCTAAAACTTGTGTCACAGTTCATCTCTTGGTTGTCTGGATACAAGCCTGGGATTTTCTTACTTTTTTTAAATTTCGAACACTCTCCGAGGTCAGGAAAACTTTTATCTGTAACATGTCTATCCGTGTTCCTATGTATTCTATAACCTAGACAGGGTTCAGAAGAAATTTGGCTGTGTTGATGGTAATCCCTAGATAGTGTGCAAGATGTAGAAAATAGTCTCTGGTCCGACAAAGTAGACACTTGATGGGAGCAGCAAGGAGCCAATCATCCAGGTAAGGGTAGAGCTGAATCCCCTGAAGCCTCAGGTGAGCCACTACTACTGCTATCACTTTGGTGAACACTCTGGGGGCTGTGGTGAGACAAAAGGGTAGGGCTCGAAACTGATAATGCTTGGAAGCGGAGAAACCTCTTGGAGCTTCTGTGCATCTTTATGTGACAGTAGGTGTCCTGGAGGTCGAACAAATACATCCAGTCGCTCTTTTTCAGGTACAGCAGGATGGACTGTAAGGTGTCCATCCAGAACTTCTCTTTGGCAACTGACAGGTTCAGAGTAGACAGGTCCAGAATGGGCCTCAAGTCCCCCATCTTTTTCTGGCACCAAAAAAGAACCTGGAGTAGATGCCCGATCTGGACTGACCTGGGGGGACGGGTTCGATGGCTCGTTTCTTTAGCAGCTTGGAAACCTTTAGCACTGCTGTCTCCCTTTGTGCAGGTGGTATGTCTAGGAGGTGTTTGTAAGTTGTAGGGAGAACCACAAATGGGACTGAATACCCTCTGGAAATTATCTGAAGCACCCAACGGTCTGATAACACGGACTCCCATGCCCCCAGGTGCAACGACAGGCAACCCCTGACTGCCTCCAGAGCGAAGTCGTTGGTCAACCACTCGGGGCTGCTGCGCAGGCCAGTCCGAGAATGGGTCTAGAGCCCCAAAATTCTTCGGACCCCCACTGCTGCTGGGCCAGCATCTGTCCTGTCCCCTCTGCCTCTAGGGGAAGAAGGGCCCTGAGTATCCCGGGAATACTGAGACTTCTGGAACCACATCTTTTTTTGCCCTCGCTGATTCTGGGAAAAGGATCTTTGAGGGCTCAAGAAGCGTATTCCGACTGCAGACAGCATCTTCCCATCTTTCTCACTCTGCACCAAGGTGTCACGGACGGTCTTACCAAAGAGGGAAGAACCGTCATATGGGACATTCGCAAAAGACACCTAGAAGGGTTCAGTGAACTGACAATCTGAGCCAGGCGTTACGCCTTATGGAAACGCTGGACCCAGCCGCTCCTTCAGATGAGTGTGAGAGGAGTCACATAGACGTATTAGAAACCACTGTCAAGGTAGCCATCCTCACGGAGAAAGTAACCTTGTCCTGCTGTGACATGGACTTTGGGGGAGACTCAGCCAGTTCCTTAACCAGGTCACGCTGTAGTCGAGTAACATGGGCCAGATAGTCCAGCATCCTGACAGAAAAGGTTGCTGACGCATATACTCGCTTCCCTAGACGATCCAGCATCCTAGACTCACGGTCAGGAGGATGGACCAAGGAACTCTCCTGAGCTAGTTCCTTCTTGGTGGCAGCTGCTACCACCATAACATCTACCGGGGACCCTTTATTCCAAGCCGGTCTGTCTGCAGGGTGGCTCAATATTTTGTCCGGGCGCATAGGAATTGGTTCCGCAGTGTCCGGTTCCTTCCAAGCCTGTGAGATGACCAAGTCCACTAATGGATCCGTGGGGGGCACCCAGGAAGTAGACAGGCACGTGCCAAAAGCCTCCAGGAACACAGATTCGTCCGAAGAAGGTTTTGGGGCAGACCAACCTCCTCGCTGGTGCAAAATTTCCATAATTTCGCTGAAGGAGACATCCTTGGCAGGTGATCTGGGGGAACCTTCCCCATCATCCAAATCAGTGTCCTCAGTGAGGGACTCTGGAGAGAAGTCCAAGTGCCTCCTCTTGCACATATGCTTGCAAGGGAGCCTCTCTGGTGGGGCTTTCTGGAGGGGGCTAGCAAACTACTTGTTGTTCCTCAAGGGAAACCGCCTGGGGCTCCTTGAGCACAGGCTGTCCCTGTGGTAAAATGACAGGATTCACACACAAAGCAGAGGGAGTAGGGGTGGAGTCCAAAGATATAGTCAGGGGCCTCGACCCATTGGAGAGAACCCATTCCACGACATCGAATGCTGAAAGACAGCGAGCTTCCTGGGACATCAGGAAGGGAGCCGCTCTCCCCAGATCCGACGTCGGAATTGGAGCCGGGCCCAAACTAGACGGAGTGCCAAGGAGGTGTCCGTGACCCAACAAGGTACAAGCTGTTGGAAAAAAACTCCACCCCCTCGGATCAGACACCCAGGTTACGGCTCCAAGAGCCACTCGAATCCAAACTAGTAGGTTCTGACACGCTCCAGGCAGCTGTCCGCATTGAAGAAACAGGTACCGTCTGCGCCGACCCTCTGACTAAGGGAACTCTCGGATCCATGTACTCCAAAACTGGGGATTGGACTGGAGAAGGAGATATACGTGTAAAGAGAAGCGAGCTCCCGGATCCAGAGGGAGAGGCGGCCGGGCAAAACGCCCATCTGAATTTGTGCGCAAATAAATCTCCGCATCATTTTATCCATGTCAGCTTCTGAGAGGCTGCTGTTAGACAGAGACGAAGCCACGGACTCTGACCTGGGGGGGGGGTCGAAGAACCAAAGCTCTAGAAGATGGCCTGGGCTCCTCTGGCACTGGAGAAAACCTAGGAGATCAGAGCTGAGGGGAGTCAGGTCGGTGCCTAGTCTGAAGTTTGGGGGGATGCCCCGTCAGAGCCGAAAGGTCCGGGGACCTCTTCCACTTGTCACTCCTATGCTCTCTCTCCTTCTCTCTGCCCTTTCTAAGCTCTCCTTCCACAGGCTTAGAGGCAGGAGGATGTGTCCCAGCCTGGGAGGGAGGAGAAGCAAGGGCAGGAGTCGAAGGAGAGGTGGTCACAGCCGTGACCGAAGCAGAAGTGGAGGCAGCCACCTCAGTAGAAGGGAGCAGTTCCTTCATCATAAGTTTAGACCTACGGTCTTTAAGGGCTCCCGGGTTAAAACTCACGCAAATACTGCTGTCCATTGACAGATGGGCAGCACCCAAACAAAGAACACAAAAAGAGTGTGGGCGTCAGCAGGCGACAAGTTTGTGGCCACACTCAGTGCATCTTTTAAAGAAGATTTGTTTTGGGAGATCAGCCATAACCAGTCCCAAGAAACAAAAATGGGATTTTTAAAGACACTCTCCACTCACCACACACTCAGAACCACAAGCACACAAAAGGCTGAGGGGGGGGAGGGGAAAAGCCTAACTAATACAGAACTACCTGAAAACTAAGGAAAAGTACCTACACTTGACGCACCAGCGAGGGGGAGGAAGGGAGGAGACCTACACTACCAGAAAACACACTGAACCCGAAGAAAAAAGGTAACAAAACACTTCAAAAATCTACTCACAACCTGGAGCTCAAGGATCATGATGCGTTGCGAAGCCGCTGCAAACGAGATCCGAGGGTTGGAAGGTAGTGGTGGTGTATTATGGGAAGGGGAGGAGCATGGAGCTCAGAGCAGATGCTTGTGAAGTTGCCGGCTCGGATCCGTTATGGATCCAATACCCACAGGTTGAAGATCAAATGAAGTAAACTAATTCAGATCTTTGGTTTTTAGTTCTAATGAAGTTCCTAACCTATTAGAGAACGAAAGTGCCCAACCTTGTTCAATAAACAAATTTTGTATTTTACTTGGTAACACTAGATTATATTGTTCAAGTGGGATAAGTTCAGTGCTCTCAGAGGGCATGGACCAAGGAACTCTGCTCAGAGACTGCCTTCCTGGTGGCGGCCACCACCAAGATCACATCCACGGTCAAGCTCTTACTCCAATGCAGCCAATCCTTGGGAGGAGCAAGAATTTTGTCAGGTTTTTTAGGAATAGACTCCACCATGTCAGGTTCCTTCCACACCCTCCAAAACACTAGGTCTATGAGTGCATCAAGAGGGGGAACCACTCAGTGTGTGGATAGGCAGACTTCAAAAGCCCTCAAAAATACTAACTCCTCTGGAGAGGGGGGGCTTCAGTGGTCTAGTCCCTATGCTGGTGAAGAAGTTACAAGAGATCACCAAAGGAGGTGTCATCCCATGGTGACTTAGGGGACCCCTCTCCTTCTTCAAGGTCAGTAAGGTGAGTCAAGGTGCTTCCTTTTGCACCTCCTCTTGTCTGAGATCTCCTACTCAAGCGAAAGCAGAGGAGAGGGGCAAGAAGCAGAAAGTGTCACCAGGGGAGAAGACTGGAAAACAACCGGCATGGGCTGTCGAGGAGCAGGCTGATGACTAGTCACTGGAACAAATCACAATGGGAATGGAACGCTGGCTGTGGAAGACTGACCCATCTCCTTAGTGGAGAACATCCTCTCCACGATGAAGGCAGATGCTGGCCTCCAAAGCCAACAGTCCCAATATCCAAAAATACCAGAGATGAGTCCAGGGGAGCTACACCTTGCCCTGACATTGAGACTGGAGCCAAGATGTCAAAGTCCAAAGCCCCAAGCGGGAGGGACAAACCCGAAGCTGGAATCACTGAACCCGACAAACTCCAGCCTCAACGCCATAACTCCAAGGTCCACTCGGCTCCAGCGTAGCCAGAGTAGACAAGACCAAGAAGGAGGGGAGAACCAAGGGTGGCCAAACCATCTGGTGCAACCCTGAAGGTGGGAATACAGATGGGCCTGAGGACCTCAGATCCACAGGGACCAAGAGAGGAAATCAAGGTAACAAAGTCAAGGTTCCGGGAAGAGGCCTCAGGCCAAGGGATAAGACCTAATTGCATCTGAGTCTGCAAAAAGGTCCTCATCAGCTGCTCCAAGTCCGATGCTTTGAAAGTGCCCACTGTGCAGATGACGTCACCAATGGGGGCTTGGAAGACAAAGAACCTACTTGGAGGATCAGAGCCTGAAAGACTTTGAACCAGGGCAAGAAGGAAAAGACTCTTGAGACGTCTCCGATGAAGATGATAGGAAGAGTGGGATGCCACTGATCCTGATGGACCCCTCTGACCAAAAAGGTGTTCAGTACACTGAGGACCAGAGATGGAGCCTTGTTTGTAGTGGGCACAGAGAATGATTGGCTCCAAAGAGTCAGAGAAAACACCAGTGCTAAGGCTACCACAGGTACCTGAAGGCCTTATGACCTTCAGGTCCGGCGAGCCAGAAGAGTGTCCAGGCATGGAGATTTTTTGAATCCCTTATCCCAAGATATGGCAGGACATGAACAACACAGAAGAAAAAAAAAGTACTACATTTACTACACTTTAGAGAGAACCAACTACTGTACCTGGAGGAAAGAGAACAGCACTGCAAACAAACTTGAAGAGGCTAGAAAAGCCCACCGTTAACTACACACAAACACATACCCCCAATAATAACAAATCTAAGCCTAAACCTAAGTAATCTAACTGACCTATTTTATACCTAACCTACTGTCTTCCAAAGGGCAAGGGGAAAAAAAGCACTACAGCAAGCCTACACAATAATTACCAAAAGGATATGGTTTTGCTGAGTCACAGATCAAGCTGCTGACATGAATGGCAGCAAACTTGATCTGGGGAGTCTGTTGAGAAATGAGGGATTGTGGTTAGAGGAGGTGAAGCCAATGAGTTGAAGGCTGGACGATTAGGCTGGCATCAGATCAGAGCTGGATCTGACAACCCACAGGTTGAAGCCAGACAAAGAAGACAACATATCCTGCATGTTACTGTAAATATATATATATATATATGTGTATATATATATATATATATATATATATATATATATATATATGTATATATATATATATATATATATATATATATGTATATATCATTCATCTGCTCTTACTGTAACTGTCTTAGTTGCTCTTCTGCGTGCTGTTATCTGTTCAGTCACTCTTACTCTGCACTTATTACTGCGTGTTAGTAGCCTTCTAATTTACTGCCTTCTGCACTTGTTTTTTAGTCATTTGTTAATTTAATTGCATTTATTTGAACTGCATTTGCTGTAGTGGTGCTACACGCTCGGGTGTGCTGGCCTGCACTACAATTTGAATTATATTTACTGCTGTTTTAGCTGCTTTTCTGTAACAAAAAAAAATTCTAAGCTTGTTTCCTGCCTTTCCTGTAACTAGTCAAGTCCAGATACACACTTGCTGTTTCCAGGACTGTTGGTAAGCTTCTGAGCCCCGCAAGCCTTTCTGTGTTGGAGGGAAGCCGCCTAGTTGATCAGTGGGAGTGGTAAACACTAGGTAGCCTGTCTACCACAAGAGGAGAGGTTCTTGGCCCAGAAATTGTAGTTTATTGACCGTTTGGGCAGTTTGTCCATCTTTTTCAACTTTCTGGTTTAAAAGACCACATCTGCACTTGTTTCCCATCTTTCCTGTAACTAACCTACTGGGTAGCACTAGAAAACCATAAACTGATACAAGCCTTCTAGCTTAGGAGAGAGACTTTGGCGTGATTAAGTATCATTTTTCTGTACTTTCTTGCTGTACTTAACTGTTTTCTGCCTAAACGCAGATTTTGCAGCATTTATTGTGATTTAAAAGCTTATTTTTTTCAAATATTTTACTCATTTGACTGCCTGCACTTTTAAAAAGTTGCTTTTTGTTTAAATAATTTGTTTAACTGTTGTAGGCTACACACTAAAGTGCGATAGCCTTTTCTGATCTTTTGTAGTCGCTTAAAGCTGTTTCAAGTGTATTTTTTTACAGTTTTGCCTTATCTTTTAAAAAAAAACTCCTTGTTTCCCGCCTTTCTAAGCTAGTATAGTCCAATTTTCAGGCTAGTGCTGAATTCAGGGCTGTGATACTAGCTTCTGAGTTGCCCATACCTTACTTGGATAGAAGGAAGTTTCTCTGTTCCCCTGTGAGAGAGGTGAGCTTTGAACAACCTATCTGTCCCTGGAAGAGTGGTTCCAGCCCAGAAGTTAGCAGTTTATTGGCCACTTTGGGTTAATTTCTATCTAATTCATTTCCATACTATAAAAGTACATTTGCACGGTATTGTGCACTGGGTAGTACCAGTTAGCTGCGGTTAAATTAGTCCTTGCTCCACTAAGTCTCCTCTTCAGTTTTTCCCTTGAAACTAGTCTAACTCTCCACCTAAGCACTCAAAAAGCATCTTACAGCCTAGCACTTGCTCAGACTTAATAGCAAGCACTAATATACCCTGACACTGATTGCCCAAGCAGGGCAAGGCTCTTTATTCACCCTTCACCAACCAAGCGACTAAGCAGCTCACCCTACTATTCAGGCATGACCAAAGGGCAACTTCAGGTGCACTCTTCAGTCCAGCTAGTGAATCTGTTGTGTATCCTGAGGCAAAGTTACAACTACCTCATGTACACAGATAACCCTCTTCTCCTACCACAAAACACTAACATATGCGAGAGATGCAATTACACAGCCAAACTGGAAGCTAAGCTATCTCCACCCAAGACTGGAGCAGACAGTCAAGAGGAGAAGGTTAACACTTGCACCACAACTCCAGCCGCACACAGACCTACTAAAACAGCACTGGCAAAAAATACACATAAATACACACAATCATACTTGGAGGCTCTAAATAAAAACCTGCAAAAGCATGAGAGACCTCCAAAGCAGACACCCAAATAACCTGCACTTCCCGTCATAAAACAGACAACACATAAAACACAAAATCAGTGTGCCGCACAATCACAGCCCTTAAGGCGAAACAACATACCTAACACACTAGTAACAGGTGACTCTATAGTCAGGCACACTAACGTCCCACTCACTAGGCTGGACAAGCAGAAGGTTACTGTTAGCTGCCTGTCAGGAGCCAGAATCCACCACATAACACAAGCATTCAGGTCACTCCAGAACAAGTACAAATATGACTCTGTCATTGTTCATGTTGGTGTGAATGACCTGAGACGTACCTCCCTGGACTACATAAAGAGACATGGAAGAGCTCTCTGATCATATAGCCTTGGCTGGTATAACCCTGACCCCAAGTAGCATCCTGCTCTCACCAAGAATGACACCTTGGTATAAAGAAAAAAAATGATCAATTTCAACAGTTGGCTAAGCTTCTGGTGTCATTCAAAGGGGATCCAGTGTCTGTCAGCCTGGGACGACATGCTCGACAAGCTGCGTTGCTTTGCAAGAGATGGCTTGCACTCGTCACTCCTAGGCTTTTGAATACTGGCCAAGGCTCTTGTTGCCCCCATAGTGCCTTTTTTAGGCAAGGCTCAAAAGTCAAACCCACCTCCGTAAACAGCACAATTAACAAAAAACTGAGGGTTATGCTACTCAATGACAGGAGTTTAAATCTCAAAATGCACGCGCTCGAAGCATTCCTCAGTATGGAGAACGTCGACATCTGTGCAGTAACTGAAATCTGGTTCAAAGCTCCAGAGAGCACCCCAGCACTATCGGGCTACAACTCATACCACACGTTTCGGCAACAGAACACGGACCGAAACACAAAAGGAGGGGGTGTATCCATATTCATCAAGGATACCTACACCTCTAGGTTAGTGGTGCAGCATGATACCTCTGAGATCACCCATGTGCAACTAACATTGGGCAAATCTGCAATGCAAATTGTGGCCTGCTACAGATCACCCTCCATGACCCAGGACCACCACTCCACCTTTCTGGAGACACTGGAAAATATGAAGGTCCTACCAATCACCCTGATATTGGGCGATTTCAATTACACTACCATTCACTGGGAAAACTACTTTAGTACAAATTCCCAGGCCCAGCACTTCCTGGAATTCATCAACTCAAACGCCCTGGATCAGCTGGTAAACTCCCCTACCAGAGGTGAAAACATATTGGACCTGGTCATCACCAACATGGGCGACAGGTGTTCCACACCGGAGGTCAACCTGTCACTCGTTAGATCACACCATGAACTAATCACTCTGGATATCCACACTCCACCACCACCTCCAACTAAGGAAACCACAGTAAAAAACTTTTCTAAAGCAAACTTCACCTTACTTAAGACAGAGGTGGTAAGTTTCACAGCCCCCACGCTAAAGATAACATTGCCCAAGATGCAGAAACCTTTACAATTGCACTCTATGAGCACCTACAAGGATGCATGGATCGTGCCGTCCCTAGTAAAACCAAGACTAACTCCTCTAAGAGAAGGAAATCAGTTTGGTGGATCCCTGCAATAAACAGGCTATACAATAGAAGGAGAAAATTAGTTCAGAAAAAAAAAGCAAATCCCAAGAAGGAAAGACATCCGTGATCAGTATCAGTAAGAAACTGAAGTCCCTCATGTAATCATTCGAGGCTAACTTCAAAAGAAAAATAGCCAAGGATTCAAAAGATAACCATAAAGCCTTCTTTAACTATGTTAAGAATCTAAGTGGCAACTCGCAGAGGTGCACCGAACTAGTGCAAAATATCACAAAATATACTGAACCTACTGATATTGCCAAGATCCTGGCAGATAGTTTCAGTGCAAACTTCACCCCCCTCTCACCTCCAAAAGGGCCCACAACAATACCGGAAAAGTGTAGTGTCCCAAAAATCACAGACGCACAAGAGAAAACAGCCCTTTCAAAAGCCAAAAACACAGCATCAATGGGACCAGATGGTGTCCCAGGCTGCGTCTTGCACAAACTACAGAACAAATTAACCCACCTAAACACGCTGTTCAACCTCAGCCTCTCCACAGGCTATGTGCCCACAGAATGGCACACAGCAACAGTTATTCCTCTCCACAAAGGAGGGGCCACAACTGACCCGGGTAACTATCGTCCCATAAGCCTGACTAGCCTGGTCTGCAAGGCTGTGGAGCACATCATCATGGAACTCATTAACAAAGACATTGGGAACCTCCAAACACTTGACCCAACCCAGTTCAGCTTTGTTAAGGGCAGATCATGCCTACTAAACCTGGATGTATTCTTCGAGACAGTCACCAAGGCCATAGACGAGGGAAAGGTGGTTCACACAGCCTACCTTGACCTCACCAAGGCTTTCGACACCATTTCCCACTCAAGTATTACAGAAAAATACACCAGCCTGAACATAAACCCCTACGTCACGAGATGGGTTGCCAACTGGCTTACAGACAGAACTCACACAGTAAGAACAGCAGACCCCAGGTCCGACTCTAAACCAGTTGCAAGTGGTGTCCTGCAAGGCTCGGTCCTGGGACCCCTACTGTTCGGCATATACTTCTCAGAAGTACAGGTAAACACAGGAGGGCTATGGCTAACCAAGTTCGCCGATGACTGCAAACTGGGAGCCATAACTCACTCTCCAGCTGACACGGACATCTTCCAAAAGGGCCTTACTGAGACGGACACCTGGTGTCAAAGTCATGGCCTCAAGCTAAATGCCAAAAAAATGCAATCATCCCATATGGGAAAAACAAAACACCCACGAATTACCACATAGGTGGCAGCCCCCTTAATACAGAAGAGGTAATAAGATATCTGGGGACCCAGGT
Source organism: Protopterus annectens (assembly GCF_019279795.1). Lineage (NCBI taxonomy): Eukaryota > Metazoa > Chordata > Ceratodontiformes > Protopteridae > Protopterus > Protopterus annectens. The sequence goes on along the minus strand of NC_056737.1, from coordinate 384,012,621 downwards.
AGATAGTAATCTCTCCTTTGACAATCATATTGCCAAAGTAGTTAGAAAATCCTTCTATGTGGCCCATTTAATTACTAAAGGGTTCGCATCTAGAAATAAAGAGGTTACAGTGCCCCTCTACTCGTCACTCATTAGACCCATCATAGAGTACAATTCCCCATTTGGGATGTTCCTCACAAGACACTTCCAACAGCTGGAAAGACCACAAAAGTACCTCACCAAGAGGATTACTGGTCTCAAACATATGTCCTATGCAGCCTGACTGAAAAAACTCTGGCTGTACTCAGTGGCATATCGCTTACTCAGAGGTGATCTCTGCCTGACTTACAAAGCCATGTCCAACTCAGAATTGATGGACATGCTCCACCTAAAGAAATCCAAGTCACTGCGAGCCACATGCTTTAGTGAGCTAAACCTCTCCACAACAATAAAGAGAACATGCTGGAAGGATAGATTCCTGTCACAGAGACTTTGGAACAAAATTCCAAATTACATCAGGCAGAGCCCCTCACTAACACTCTTCAAGAGAAACCTTGACGAGTGAATGGGTAACAGAAAATACACCCCTTGGATCACTTCATTGGCTCTGCTTGCCAGAAGATCAGTTAATTAATCAATGGGGCTGCGAAAGCAGACACACTCTGGCTAGGCTTATAAATGCCCTCGGGCAGATAGCCTAGTACCTACCTATGTACCTATGAACCTCTTAGCACAAAAAATTAACCATATCATCTCTATAAAGTGAAGACTTACCCAACTAAACAGTAATAACAGATAAAGTAAGTTTTTTTGGAACTAGCTAATGAAGGGCACATAAGAATCAAAAGTCATCATTTCCATCAATTCTTTGATACCAGACAGATACACACAAGGTAAACTAAACTAGGATGGAAAAAAGGTAAATAAAAATGCATGATGGCATAAAAACATGAATTTTCACCTAGTTTTAAGGGCAAAAAATTTGAGCAAGTGATCTGACAGCCAAAAGGGGAACTGTATTCTTTAATCTGACGTGATGATCCAAATGTTTTATGGGCTACAGTCTTGTACTACTGATGTCATTTTGTGCAAGTTTTAAGGAAAGCAGCTTTATAAACAGAGTGAGTGACAGAGAGAGAGAGAGAGAGAGACAGAAATGTCTGCCTAACTAGCATGTACTACCCTGTAAGCAATTCATTCTTTGAAACAACGTAAGTGGTGTTAGAGAGACAAAAAGAGTAGTTTTTTAGCAAATCAGAAATAGTTCTGGCAGACAGCCTAAAAGACTAGAGTGACAGTCTCTAGAACACAAACATGAAGTACAAAGAAATGCATACCTGTCATGCCTGTCATCACACAGCCAATCTTATCTGTGATTCTGAACAAATGAGTAACAGTAATGGAATCCAACAGCTTGTCCTGAAACAAATAAATGCAATACATGTCGATTAATAGTGTGAAACAAATTTCGAAACATGTAGTATAGAATCAACAAATTCAGTTGTGTACGACATGTATAACCAACCCTAAGAAAAGTGTAGACAAAAAAAATTAATTTGTAACTTGGGGTCACAATGAAATAAAAAAATAATTAAGGGGAAAAAATAGCAGTCAACTTCTGTTAAATCATTAAGACTTCACCCAGAAACTGAAAACCCAGTGGTCGATCAGAATCATGGTTTCTTACAATTCCTTAACTTGTACCACTGAATAACAGCGACACTACCTTACTAAGGTTTCTTTTCAGATGTATTCACAGTCTTCCCACAATGCAGTGTGTCCACTCCACTCCACCCCACCCCACAATATGGAGCGCGCGAGCACACACACACGTACTAAAATAAATGTAGTGATTTCTTCCCATATTTAGACTATAGTAACAGTGCTTTAAGATCTTGGCTTTCTCAACTGTCTCTGGAAACAGTGGTGATGCTTTTTTCCCCCAATTAATTACTCCAATCTGTGATAGGCCGAGGTTCTACACTGGTGACAGGGTCTCCAATCTTGCTAGAAGTATGCAGAATAAAACAGGTTATCAAGAGTACAAAAAAGCCACAGTGCTATTACTGCATGTTGGGTTAATGTCAGGCCTGTAAGTATGGCATTAAAAAAAAATCCAAAGTGCACAGGGTAATAATAGTTTTGCCTGGCTTCACTCTCCCACTGTCTTACTACATATCTATGCCAACTGGGGTTAGGAAGGTGGAGGATGAGTCAGTAAAGCAAGGAATGGGTTCGGGGTAGCGAAGGCCAAAGAAAAAATGTCGAAAGTCTATCAAGACTGAGCTGCTGCTCTGACGAATTTGTTAAAACAAACAACAGCTACTTGCAGTTGTGTATACGGGCTTTGACTTCCTACAGTTACACAGATACAAACAATTTAGTAATCAAAGAGAAGAACACTTTCCAAGTCTGCTTATGCAGTACTAACTTTATTTATGTACTTATTTTTGTTTACCAGGGCAAAATATTGATCAAATTTCACCATTTGCTGCCTCAGCCTGAAGTTACATACACAGTAACAATAGTAATTAAGATTAAAGGTATAGTTGAACTATACAGTATAGTGACAAAATATAACAGTTGTTAAAAATAAAAACACACATATTTACAAGTAAGTTTAAAAAACATAGGATCATAAGCATGCATTGTTATGGATGAGGTAAATATGGACCAGCCAAAAGAACGACATAGTACAACAAGTACAGAGGTAAACTTTAGCAGTTAAAAAAAAAAAAAAAAAAAAGTAAAAAACTGTAAAATACCAAGAGATCTAAAAGAGCTAATAACTGGAAAAGTGGATACTGAATATACAGTAGGGAATGGACAGGGCAAATGGGAAAGCGGGGTGTATGAATTTTTATGTTGTTGGAGAGTTTAGGAGCTTAAGCAGCCAAGGCTTTCTGGGGTGAACATGATGCAACCATTGCAGGGGGTGACATGGCAGATTTCTGACATGTACGTTTATACTCTTCAGTTAGGTATTGATTGAACTGAGGTCTGAACTGCTGGCAGTCTCGGATTTAAGCAAGATCAGGTGGCAATGACTGCCACAGCTTACAGGTATGAACAGAGAGGCTGTAGTCTCTGGAATGGCTGGAGCTATGAGAGTATGACCTTTAGCAGATTGGCTTCTTAGGCTGTAGTGGGGGTTGGATGTAGTTCGTTTCAAAGTTAGGGGAAGGATGGTGTCCCAAAGTAGGAGTTTAAAGCGAGGGGAGTTAAGAAAGAGGTTGACTCTGTCTTGAATAGGTAAGCCTGTTTGTCTTTTTCCAAGAAAATTGCAGTGAAGTTTACACAGAGAGGAGTTGGTCATAAATGACACATTTATTAGAATTAAAGATTGTAAGTTGGTGGTGGTGTTTTTTTTTTTTTTTTTGTAATAAGCACTGGCAAACAGGGCTAGGACATATTCTAGTTGTGCAGACAGGGCACGTTTACCTAAGGCTGCTCTAGCAGGTTGATAAAGGAAATAAGCTTTCTGTACCACAACAGGAGGTAGTTGACTTTGGATTTGCCTTTCTGAATGTGGCCTTGGATGATGAGGAGTTGGTCAAACCAAATGCCAAGGTATCCAAATGATGTGGTGGACTCAATTAGGCTGCTGCCTAAATCTTTGATATGAACAGGCCTAAGGCCTTTATGGAGTCTTTTCTTTGTGCCAAACAGCATGGACTTTGGTTTTTCAGAGTTGTGGGGAAGTTTTCTTTATAACAAAAAAAAAAGTCCTATTTATAAAAGGTCAGCTTGAAGTTTATTTTGGATGATGTCATGGGAAGGGGTGGATCTACAGATAACCATGTTATTAGCATAAAGGTGGAGATGCAGATGAGGTAGGTCAACAAGCAACTTATTTATAAAAATGGTGAATAGTATTGGTGCAAGAACTCATCCCTGAAAAATCCCTGCAAAAGCAAAGGCTGTGTCTGATAAAGACAGGTCCAGTTTTAACTAAGAAAGTTTCTTTGGTCAGGAAATCTTTGAACCACTGAGTACATTCAGAGCTAGCACCAATATATGTTAAGTGGAACAATGGGATGGAGTAGTCTACTAGGTCAAAGGCCCAGGTTAAGTCAATGAATGCTGCCTCATTGTGGTTACCCTTATCTCAGTCAGTGAAGATGTCAACTGGGATTTTCCAGACAGCAGCCATGGTACCCCTACTAGCCTAAAAGCAATGCTACTCCTGAGAAAAAAGTGGTATTTGTCAAGGTAGGTGCTGAGTTGGTTGAAAATGATAAGCAAACTTACCTCTGTGTTCCACACAGTTTTCTCCAATTAACTCATGTGTGTGCTTTACATCACTTCAAAGATGTCGACAATACACAGTCTCAGGATGTGAAAACAATGGTCAGTGGCTCTACAGCAAGCATGTCGTTTCCCCCCACCCCACCCCCCAAGTCATAACGGCCAACACAAAATACTGACATAATAGAATACTGAATAGGCAAAGATGAAGAATGTTTAATGATCCATGATAGGTAAACAAACAGAAAAGAAGATGAAAGTAGAAAGGTTTCTAGGCACTAAACTACATTGTAATGATACAGGGAGAAAGAATAATTATGGTATAAGGTTATTATAAGGTTATCTACAATGACGGGTGGGCTTGTAACTAATAAGTTACTGCTGTAGCTCTGACACCAACATTCTTTACATGCTACACCAAGCAAAATGGCCTTCATTTCATGAAATACTGTTAGTGACACCCCACAATATCTTCGATATTATCCTTAGCAAAAAGCTAGGATGTGCAAAGGTTACAACTTCATTAGAGAAGCTCCTTAAATTATTTATTAGATCCAAAACCCATCTTCTCAAGAATAACATCAAAAGCATTAAAAAACTTGGAGAACACTACTGGATCCCACTAACAGAGCCCATGAACTTGGGTTGGCATCAAAAGATAAAGATAATTACAAATCCTTTAAAAAAAAAAAAAAAACGCACTATATTGCTCAGTACTTATTTATAACGGGTCCTTCTATTCTAATCCAACTGACACTACCAACATCCCTGCAAACAAACTTAGTGCCAACTTCAAAGCTGAGACTTCTATTCAAAGTCTCAAATATCCGAATCCCTTTCTACTTCAATTATTTCTAAAGATCACTGTGCTAACCAAGACCACAAATACTTCCTCCATGGGATATGATAATAAGCCTCGTTACTAAACTGCATTAAACAAGCTCTTGTAGATACACTCCTTAAGTTGTTTGTTCATAGGTTCAAAAGGTTGGTACTAGGCTATCAGCCCTAGGGTCCTATACAAGCCTAGCCATAACAATTCCCTGGCTATTTCTTCCCACACTATTTACTTCCCTGGACCCCTGTATAGCAGGGCGACTGACATGATCCCCGGGGTGAATTTCCTTTCTCCCATTCAATCGTCAAGGTTCCTTTTGAAGAGGGCCAAAGAGGCACTCTGCTTGACATGTATGGGCAATCTATTCCAGAGTCTGGGGAGTCTCTGGGTCAGGAACCTATCCTTCCAGCATGTTTTTTCTATTGTGATGACAAGGTTTGACTTAAGCTTAGCTCCCGGTTTTGTCCCTAATGACTGATGCACATCTGTGGTGATGCCCCCTCATAAGGGTGGCCTTACTCAGGTCAGTTTTAAGTACAGACCCATCTGTCTTACAAGCCAGATCTGCAAAGCCATGAAATGTATTGTAATGGACTGCAAGCTGTAGTATCAAGAATCTTGTTATACATGACCCCCAAGACTTTGGTTTTGTGAAGAGTAGACCCTCTATCCGTTTAATCTGATAACATTTCAATGAAATGGTACAGAGGCTGTAGATCATAGTCATGTAGATCACACGGCATATCTTGACCCAGGCTAAGGCCTTCAACACCATTTCCCATGTTGATATTATGCAAACGTTAAATGCTTTTAAAAAATATACCCGTATATGATAAGATGGTTAGCAAATTGGTTGACAGATAGAAACAGCACAGTCCGAGTTGTAGGTGCCTCATCAGATTGTTAGAGCATGACCAGTGATGGAACATCTACATTTTGGTATTTACTTTCAGATCTCCAAGCACAATGCCAAGATCTCTGGCCAAGAGTCTGCAGATGACTGCCAACTGGGAATTGTTATGAAGTCACCCTATGTCCCCAAACCCTCCAGAATTAACTTGCCCCAGTAAACTCCTATTGTGCTAAAAATGGCTGAAACTAAATCCTAAAAAGTGTAGAATCTTCACTTTTGGAAGACAATGCCTCCCTCTCATCATACTGTTAAGACAACATACCTCTATAGTATGAAATTGTAGTTAAGAGACCTAGGTACTTGGAATGATGGCTCCCTCTCTCTGACCATCATATAACAGTTGCCAAGAAATCCTTTTACTTAGCCCAGCTAACTGCCAAAAGATCATCATCAGGGTGTAAACAGGTAATCACCCTCCTATGCTCGGCATAGATCAGACCAATTATCCAGCAGTATGCCTCCTTTGGGATATATTCTCACTATACATATCAAACCGCTAGAAAGACCTTAAACGTTATTAACCAAAAAGATCATAGGCCTAAAGTCCCTGAGCTACTGCGAGGGCTGTAAGCAATATCCCTTTATTCATCTCTTATAGTCTTTTAAGGGAAGATCTCTGTCTCGCATACCTCACCATTAGAGGCCTAATTGTCATGGACCTTCCATTTCTCCAAAAGTCCAATGTCTCCACCAATACTAGAGTTAGCTACCTAAACATTCTCCACCAGATAATTAAAACACAATTGAGAGAGGTTTATAACCCAGCACCTCCCAGACCTCTGGAATAAAATTCCCCTTCTGTTATAAGCAGTGTAGCTTACTATCAGCCTTTTAAACAAACTAGATGCCCGAAGAAGTACCCATAAATTTACTCCAGGACTGAACAGTATGATTGCTGCCTCTGCATTGATCAATGCAGACAAATTTACCACCTGCACACCCTCAGTAGTACATCTCATGTTCCAAAGGCTGTGATTAAATCTGGACTTCTACTTGTTATGAAGATTGTACACATTTCTCCTTGTGTCCACATGGGTAAAGCCATGTTGCTTAAGCTGGTTAGGCATTCAAGTATCCATGTTCAAAGCCTTTGTTATTGCAGTCTATAGAATTATTGGAAAATACTCTGCAAGCAAGCATAAGATCACCTATACAGTTAACAAATGATTAGAAAAATAAACTTACAGCAAACACTAGGTAGTATTTAGAAGTTACAGGGTAAAGCTCAGTAAACTTCTGGTCTTTACATTTGGAATGCAAACATCAATAAAACTGTACTGTTTGCATACCAATCTATTTTTACAAGTGACATTGTCAGGCCATTGTCCCAGATGTGGTTTGAGAAATAAACTTTCTGTAGTGTTGACCGCTCCTGCAGGATGAGTAACTAGTTTATAACCCCCCTCACGAAAGAGTTCTACAAGGAAAGAGATCCAGAACATCAAACACAGCACTTTGACTGACACCATGCACCATTAAAAAATGGAATTATATGTAATTCTATAAAAAAATCAATTTTGGTGTCGGTCTAGTGTAAAAACTACTGGTTTTCAGTGTGTGGCAAACATGACTAACTTTCAAAAAATTTAGAAGTCAGAGGGTTGGATAAAATGAAATATCTAACAACCTTCCTCCAACTCAGGAAGGGAGAGGTATACAATTAGTATCGCCTGACTCAGAGAAAATCCATTTGTATGGCAATAAGCCAGCCACATCACAGAATGAAAAAGCTAAGACCCTGCAAAAAGGTTCAAGACGCCACTTCTACTAACTCTGTGCAAAGGACATGACAGATCTAAACTTAATGGTTCCTGAAATATCTAGGAATCAAAGTAGTGAACTTGATGAGAAGCCATACTCAATACTGTATACCTAGCTTAAATGCAGACTCTAGTAAGGATATAAAGCAAATTACTCAAGAAAAATGGGACTCGAGGGGTTATGGTAAGCTGCAAGAGATGAAAAGGGTAACTAGACACTAAGAAAAGAGAAACGGTGTTAATAAAACAAATGCAGAGACAGGTAAATTAAAGAAGTCAACTAGACAGGATAACTGGTGGGAAAAATGTTCAGACAAACTCTTGCACAGAAAACAGCATTTTTAACCTTAGCATCATCGTGTGGCCGAGGCTAGAAACATCAACAATGACCTTATATTTTTTCTTTGTTCATTTGCAAAATTATGTTTCACTGGATACATTTTGTGCCAAAATATTTAAAATACAAACATTGAGAGAAATACTGCTTCTTAAAAATCTAAAGTTAAAATCATGACAGCATGGACTGTAGTTCAAGTGGATTGACATATTTAAGCAATAATCTAAAATTGTATGTGGGTACATCACTACCCTAGGTTGGTGTGGTTTGATCACTAGGACGAAGTCAGAGTGATTGTTTAACAAAGGCAGCCGTGGGTAGATCCTAACAGGCCCACAAACAGGAGTATATTATTGCTTTTATACAAGGAATTTAGGAAACAAATTGCTTACATTTCTTAAATAATGTCTTTGTATAATGTCACTTCAGTCTTCTTCCCCATTGTCTTCTGTGGGCTTAGGTACTGCCCATGCATATGGGACTTGCATTCTCATGCCTGCACAGTAGTAGAAGCAACAGAGAAGAGAGACTCTCTACTGGTGTGTGTGTGTGTGTGTGTGTGTGTGTGTGTGTGTGTGTGTGTGTGTGTGTGTGTGTGTGTGTGTGTGTGTGTGCACGCGCATGTATTTTTAATGTTAAAAAAAGTCAAGATTTTATGCAAGACAATGGAGAAATAAGGAAAATCAGGTATGTTTCTCTCTCTCTCTAGTTATGCAGAACATACCTGATATTTCTCATATTTTGATCTCCCTCCGCATATGCCACAGAAGGTCTTGCCACTCAATGGTAATTAGTGGCGGGACATTTTCCTGCTGGTATATGCTCAATTTAAAACAGGTACACTGTTTGAACGGTCCAATTAGCATGCTTATTTTTGAATTGCAATGAGCAGTCATTTTATAAGAGGAGACAGTCATAACAGCTGCATCTCTTGATTTTTTCTCTCAGTCATAACCCTGCATGCCTCTGTGGTCTAGGGCTACTGTTTTGCTTGTATTAAGAGGAATACATCACCGGTCATTTAGTACTTTGAACATCTGGAAATATATATTTGTTGTTTCTGCTTTCAAATATAATCTCCCTAGTTCCATGTAGAATTTACGAATGATACTACACCAGTCACAAACTCCCTGGTGGACAATCAGGACTGCATCCATCAATGAATGATTCAGAACAGCTTCAGGCTCACCATCCTAGTAGTAGGTACCACACATCAGAACTCAAATGCTCCAGCTATACATCAACATACAATTTATGGGAGGGGTGATGTGCTTTAATTTGTGTCAAAGATGCAGAACCTCACTGTAATCCTTGACGGCTCCCCAATAGTCATGGATCAGGGGTCACTATAAAGTCCATGTGCTTTCATCTTATGAATACTGCCTTCATCATAACACAAGGAGTTGCCCATTTTTATTTAATTTATTTTTATTTTGTTGATCGGGTGCATCCATGAACTGGGTACAGATGTACCATTACAAAGGTAAAGCAGAACTGAAAGTCTTTAATTGCTACTGCCGCGGTGGTGCAGCGGTAGTGGTGTCGCTTCATAGCAAGAGGTTTGTTCATTCGATTCGCTGCTGGAGTGCCTTCTGTGTGGAGTCTGCATGTCCTCCCCACAGTCGAGTGCCGTTCGAAAGGTATGCGTGAATGGGCATGCCTTCGTTGAAGGTTGGGCGTCGAGCTGGCAACTCGGCACTGTGAAAATCAACTGCCAATCATTAGCGGACCGGACTTCTGCTGTGGCGACCCCTAACCGGGAAAAGCCGAAGGAACAACAACAAAAAGGTAATTTCAGATACAGAAAATATCGAGTACAGAAAGCAATTATTATTACACTAAGTAAATCAACTTGCTGGTCCATGTTATAAAGATTCATAACATTGTACACAATAAGCATTTGTAATTGTACATAATTATTAGTTATGTACTACCATAACTTGGTATGTGTGTGGTCTTCTTTCATTCTTTCTCACAATTGGGTCAAGTCTCCAGCTATACAACTCTTGGGCGGTCTCAAGGAAGGATAGGTCAGAGCTCTGCCAAACCAAAGGAAGCCCTGCTTCTGGAAACAGTGTCTTAATTTGTAATGCAAGACAAAGGTGTGACCCTTTGACCAAGTGGCTGCAGCACAGACATCGTCTAAAGACGCCCTAGAAGAAAAGGCAAATGAGGTAGACATAGACCTAGTAGGAGTGGGCCTTTGGAGGACGAGGTAGCTGTAATCCATTCTTGGTACAAATCAGGGCAATAAAGTCTGTTAACCATTTAGTGAGTAATCTTAGAAACCGCCTGACCTAGGCTGCTATGAGAGAAGGACACAAATAACCCTTCTGATTTTTGAAAAGGTTTTGTCCTTTGCAGATAAAAGTGTTACTGTCTGTGAACATCAAGCAGATATAACAAACATTCTCCCTCATTAGAGAAATTTTGGAAGAACACTGGTAGTTGAATGGTCTGGTTGAAACTGGATTCTGTAGCTACCTTGGGCATGAAAAATGGATTCGTACAAAGAGACACCCTAGCCTTATGAAAAATAATCTAAGGGTGCTTAGAAGAATCATCTGAATCTCAGAGATTCTCTTTGCTGAGGTGATGGCAATGAGAAAAAACATCTTCCATTAAAGAACTGTCAAAATCACCACCTGGTTCAAAGGGTTTTTGAATTTAACCTTGCAAGATCACAGTAAGATCTCATGGCGGGGAAGGATATTTAGCTGGAGGTCTGAGGAGGAAGATCCCTTTCAAGAAGGCCTTGCACAGTTTGGAAGTTGAAGGGGAATTAAAAACATTGCTGGAATGAAAATTGGAGATGGCTGCCAACTGAAGTTTGATGGTAGAGAAGCTGGCTCCTTCTTTGAAAAGGGACACACGGAAGAGAAAGATAGCTGAAAAAGGGTCAATGTTTTCTTTAGAGGCCCAGAAAACAAATCTCTTTCATTTACTCCTATAGACTTTATTTTAGCCTTCCAGAAACTAGCTACCAAGAATGGCTCAGATGGGGGAAGCAAACCTGGACCTTCGAACAATCACTGGAAGTGGAGAAATCAAGTGGTCAACTTGAGGGCTATCAGACTAGGGTGAAAACCCTCTATCGGGTGAAGCAGGAGGCCCTGTTTGGGTTCTAGAATCTACGGAGGATATTTCAGGTGAGACCAGAGGAAGGGGAACAAGGCCAATAGGGGGCAATGAGGATTACCAAGGACTTCAGACATTTTGATTTCTGAAGAAACTTTGCAATCAAGGGTAGTGGGGACTAAGTGTAGAAGAGCCCAGGGGGCTAATTGTGAACCACAGCATCCCTTGGGGACTTTCTTGGAGGGGGGATCAGAGCGAAACAGTTGCTACATTTGTTGTTCTGGGAGAATGCAAATAGGTTGCAGCAAGGTTGGCCCCAATGGCTGAAGATAGAGTCTGCTACTAATTTACTGAGGGACCACTCATAAGGGGTCAGAATGGACCTCCTGAGCTTGTCTACCACAACACTGGATTTTCCGGTATGCGAGTTTCAAACAGAAAACGGTCCAAAGACATTTCCAAACCCTCATGGCCTCTCTGCATAGCAGGTAAGAGCGGGATCCTCTTTGTTTATTGATGTACCACACCACTGACATGTTGTGTGAATCACAATCATTTCTAGAGGAAGAAAGTCCAGAAAGGCTTGCAACGTAAGGAGGACTGTGCCTTGGACCATCTTTCCCTTCAAATGCCGCCACTCCAACTGGGAAGCATCTGTGGTCACCGTGGTTGAGAGGGGAAAGGAGGAAAGGTCTACCTATCATCAAGTCATCTGACAGCAACCACCATTGAAGATGCTTTCTGCTAAATTAAGTCAATTAGACAGGAACTGATAGAGGCTGGTAGCCCTACATGACATGGGTGTCCCAAAGAGGTGTACCATAGTCAGACCCCCCCCCCCCCATACCTCATGCTCTTCTAGCATGGGATTTGTTGGTAATTCTAAAGGATAAGATTAGAGTCTTGTAGTGTTAATTTCTTTGCCTTTCAAGCTCCTCATCTCTAGAATGTGCTACTATGATGACTTAAGCATTATGTGGTTTCAAATTATCTTCAAAACATAAATTTTGATCTTGTTTTTAATAATTCTCATATTTGCTTTTATGCAATATTGAGGCTAAATTGTTTTACTGTGAAAGCTACATGTTACGTCCCATTTCATTGAGTTTAGTGCTAACCTGCCATTAGGGTTGCCAGCTCTCCGGTTTTTGACTGGACTGTCCGGTTTTCTGACAAATTGTCCAGTTAGAAATATCATTCAAAACCGGTCACGTGAGGTCTGGGTTTTGTGCCACCATGAGCGAGTGCCCTCCCACATTTACAGCTGCAGCAGGTTGACTGAATGATGTGTTGCCCCTCCATCATCCATATGTTTAAATGCAGCTTTCTTTTATATCTAGATGGGCACCAAAAGCAGAACTCGCTGCAATCTTTGTGAAATTTATAAAATTAGTGTGGAGTCTGCATATCCTCCCCGCGGTCAAGTGACGTTTAAAACACATGCAGGTAGGTGCATGCGTGAATGGGTGTGCCTTCTTTGAAGGTTGGGCATTGGGCCGGCAACTCAGCACTATAAAAATCTACTGCCAATCATTAGCGGACCAGGGTTCTGCTGTGGCGACCCCTAACTGGGAAAAGACGAAAGAAGTTGCTTTGCTTTTTAGAAGGTTTCCTTTTTATTTTGCTTAAAATATTTTACTTCTTCTAATTAGTGTGCAAATGTATATGTCTAAATGTATAAAATGAAATATTCATCTTGCTTTTAATTTGACTACAGTTGTAACAGGTTTTTCTTTCAAGATTATTGCACTAGTCAGCTCCTAACACCTCCTAAATTAACTATTAACAATGCAGCAATGTTAGCAAAAGTTACAGTGACACTCTTGTAAGCTACCCTGGCAAACTTTGCATGTGGCATCTCTATCACAGAACTTTGTGATGATGATGACCTCATTCTCTGGCTGCCCATCTGTTGCATCTTCACAGCAGCAAGGTGATTCACAGTGAAAAGGGAAAAACGGAAAACCTGACCACAGCCTTACTAGAATTTATAAAGCTGCAACTGCTGCTTTTTCCTGTTGTTCATTATATATCACTTCTAAACAATGTACAGCATCATATATTTACATGATAATTTTTTTTACAGGCACATTACAAAATTCTCAGTTAACACAGTCTCTGTGTGCTATAATTTGCTGGTGCCTTTCTTGTGAAAGAGTGCACTAAATAATTATAGTAAGCGTGCATAATAATGTAATGCTCCTTATGCTTATATCTATTGATAACTTGTCAGTATTGGGTACTATAGAAAAGTGACTGCTACATAATTAAAAAACATGTTATGCAAATTATTATAAAAAATGCCTTTGCAGTCTTGCATACTATTTATAACAAACACTGAAAGCCTACAAGACCACTAAGTTTGGCTTACACAGTGAAATGCTTACCTTACTCAGAGAATGTTATTACTAGGAAGACAAAGCAAAGCACTGAATTTTTGGGACTATTTTGAAAATGGCACCAGGCCCAGGTGAGGTAGGGATTGCATGGAAAAATGGGAGGTGTGGTGAGAGTCCATCACTGATGCAGAAGAAGACTGTACTTCTGCTTCCTTCCCAGGTAGCTGCCTATTGTCCCCAAAATGAAAAATCTGTGTTGCTGATCAGAGATTCAAGGCAGGAGAGCAGAGTGAGCCTGGGTGTAGCAAAGGTAAAATGGAACTGAGCCCTTTCCCCCTAGGTGGCTTCTTATTGTCTCATAATAACAATGTATGCGGTTAACCCTTTGTTCATGTTGTTGACTTCAGGTGGGTGTTCCTTACAGTAAAACAAGGGACAAGAAAGATGCAGGGGAATCTGAGTGAAAATGGGAAAATAGCCCATGGAATGTGCCTGGAAATGTTTTAAATTTAACAGTAGGGGTTTGTTTACGGTATTAGCGCAGCCTTCTCCTTTAACGAGAATCATGCTCAGCATGCTTACAACACCAGGGTGGAAGTAAATCCAGTTGCGCACAAATTTTAAGCTAGCAGTTCCGTGAAGAGGGGGTTAAGTCCATGTGGCAGCGTGTGAGGTGTGACACTTTCTTAAAGGCATAAGATAGAAAGGATGACTGCACAGAGGAGAGGTAATTGTAAAGCAAGGATTATGTAAATCTCCTACCTTCTGACTATAACTTGTTTATTAGAAAAAAAATGCAGATGATGTATGTGTGTGTGTGTGTGTGTGGTGTATATATGCAAGATACAGTTACTACATTGTATGAAGTACAGCAAATAAGTCTGTTGATGAAAACAACACACTTTTACTGAATGTCAGCCAGCCTTTAGCCTCAGTGTGCACATCATGATTAGGTATACAGCTGTACAGTTGTTAAATGTGTTACTGCTTTAGTAGGAGCTGGACAGAAAGCAAGAAACTAAAGGAAAGTTTGCTAAAACCAGTGTTCATGTTGTATTTTTTTGACAAATGATAGATAAACAGTATGCACTCAAGAAACAAAAAATCACATGGACATACGGCAGAACACTTGTTTAAAACACATTTCTTATCACATAGGGATGGGTTTCTTGACACTAACAGTATCAATTTGCTGTTCTGGGACATTACCTTGGACAGGGCTTTGGGAACTGACTTGGATATATATATATAAGAGCCAAGTGATTAAACCAGAGATGTAATTAAGGTAATCATTCTTGTTTGAAGGAATTGCCTGACTATACCTCACACATTTTGTTTGGTACAGGTGGAAGAGTTACTTTTCAGTTACAAGCGGGCTATAGTAACATAAGTTACAAAACAATAAAGGCACATCTTTACAAATTAGTATAATACTAGCTTAACAAAAAATTAAAGGAAATTGTAACACGTGTGCACCCTCTGGACAACTAAAGACACCATTACCGATTTGGCTTCCACTGACTGTATACTTGCTAACAATTACAGAGAATACAGGGGACACTGTACTTATGGTACAGCATCTCTCTGCAGCTGCATTCAGCTCCCAGGTGGGAAATTGGAAATCATCCCTGTTGCCACCTATCAGTTTTTTTTTCTGAACTATCCACAAATCAAATCAATTCTCTGATAGTCAGGAAAACACTGTACAAACTCCAGTATTCTGTTTCACAAAAGGAAACAACTATCAGTGTTTGTTAAATTGGCTGATTTACTATGCATTTTTTAAAGAAAAGCATAGTAAATCGTCTGAAAGCAAGCATCCAGAACAGAAAAAGAAGGTGTTCCCATCAGCTGATGTCACAAAATGGGTGGGGCATGGATGGGAGAGTGGGTGGGGTTATGGGTGATGCGAGGGGCATGACCTTAGTCCAGTTTTAGCCACAAAGAAAGCTGGCAACCCTACCTGCCATCATTTCAAGTGGTACAGCTGATCATGTTAACTTTCAACAGGGTGGCTGCTTGGCATGCTTTTTTTTTTCCTGGACACTATTATGGAATTACATTTTTGCATTTACAGCTTTTTATCACAAGATCATGTAAATGTGGAGGTGAGAAAACCATCAGCTTTACAAAATGCATACTACTGCCCTTTTTTTATGGTTGAATCTTGTTGAACCCAGGGCCCTGCACACCACAGCCACAGCAATTTACCACTAAGCCATCTGAACTGATGCATCTTGTTTCTAAAATGCATAGCTGTACAAGGTTCTCAGTATATTAGACTGGCTTTGTGGAGTACAGTGCCAGTGCCTTGATCACAACACAGCTGTACCTAGGTTCGATTACTGACCTGGGTAACAGAGAAGCCAGCTTTTAAGGTAAAATAATGCAGAGGCAAAGCCTCCTCAGTTCTCTCAGGCAGGAGACTGAGGGGGTAATCAAGGAAGTCTCCTGCTAATTTATCCTCAGAGACCAAAGATCTTGCAGGAGCCATTTGCTCAAAGGGGGTGGGGTTTCCTGAAGGGTTATTTTACTCAAGGATATGAATAATTGCCCCACCTTGTAACCATTACACAGCAACCCCCTAGAACTCTTATGCAACACACTTAGTAAGTGACTAGAGAGCATAACAAAAGCTTCAGTGCTTGCTTTGGTAACAGCCATGCTAAAGACACCTCTTGCATAGTCAACTGGCTGGATGTTTTTTAAAAGCAAGAAGCCCAAAAAGTCTGTATGGAATACATTAAGTTAAACAACCACAAAGTCAGACACATAACCTATCCCAAGAACAAAAAGAAAGGCACTGGAACAATTAGGTAAAGCAAAGCAACTGCTATTTATGGCTATGTGTTATCAAATCAGTAACTTGCTGTTAAGTTATGATCTACTAATTTTCTGTATACCTAGTCATACCTTACACATCCTTACTCCCTTCTTCACTCACTCTCTTACTTACCCAACTTCTCCCCCCCTGACTATCTAGATATGCCATAACTCATTATTTTCTCCCACTTCGTATTGCAATACCGGTTTATATTATAATTTACCTTTTAATTTCTCGAAATATTAAATCACTGTCATATAAAGTTGCAACTATTCTTAACCAATGTTTTCACATTATGTCTAACTTGATTTAATTGTTTGAACTGTAATTTTTTATTGTTTTCATTACATTACTTTCGAAAATTGTAAATTTATTGTCTTAAAATGTTTTTGTAATGCTTTGGAGATTTTCTCCCCAGGCCTCCAATGAAAATGGGCACCTACCCAGTCAGGCTTTCCCAATAATCAAACATTAATAAATATACTGCAGATGCATTTGTGCTCACTTTTGCTACTGCATTTTTATTTTACATGCCAATAAGCATGCATGCACTAAAGTAAACTTTTCCTTCATCTACAAGCAAATACACCACATAGGTTGTATAGAATAAAGAAGTACAGATAAGTCCCAGCAAAGGAAAGGGGGATGGTGGGTGGGTAACCTGGACTGCAACAGTGAATACACTTGAACATTTACATTTATAGTAGGTACACAACTGTACTATGTTCATCGTGTTTCACTGTTGCAATCAATTAAATTGGGTTGAATCCCAAAGTTAAGGTTGGGAGGCTGTGGCTAAATAGGATTAGGAGAGGCTAAGAGGCCCTGCAGAACTGCAGTGGCAAAGCCTGCCCTGGATTTAGAGTAGAGAGGTAAGCGATGGTGCTTTGTAAAAGTGTGCACTGAACTCCAAGTTGCAGCTTCTAAGATGTCTTTGGTTGGTACTCCTCTGAGGAAGGCTGCTGAAGTGGCTGCTGCTCTGGTTGAATGTGGCCTAATGCCCTTAGGCACCAATTTGCTTTGCCATGCTATGAATGGCAGAAACAAATGCAATGGCCTATCCACTTTGGAATAGTCTGCTTTGTGATAGCCTTTCCTTGTGATCCTGCAGCATATGCCATTAGAAGTTGTTCAGTCTTTCTGAAAGCTTTGGTTCTGTCCAAGTAGAAGCATACCTGCCTGTGAATGTCCAAAGAATGCAGAAGTTTCTCACCCTTATTCTGTGGGTTTGGATAAAGGGTAGGCAAATGGAATTGCTTGGTTAAGGCCCACACTGGACATTACACCTTAGGCATAAATGTCGGGTTTGTCCTCAGAGAAACCCTGTCAGGATGGAAAATGATAAAAGGTTTCACAGCCATGAGTGCCTGTAACTCTGAGACTCGTCTTGCAGAGGTTATTGCTAGGAGCAGAGCTGTTTTCCAAGATTAGAATTTTATATCAGCCGCAGAGGCTGGCTCAAAAGTAGGCAGTGTGAGTTTTCCAAGACATAATTGAGGTCCCATGCAGGTATTGGTGCTTCCTTGGAGGTCTTAAGTTTTTGGCCCCTCTGAGGTACTGCCTTAGTAACGGATGAGAAAAAATAAGAAGTTATGTACCTACCATAACGTTCCATGTTAGTTGTCTTCTCTCGCCTTCTTTCTTGCTTGATGGGTTCGGAGCCGATCCCTCGGCTCCGACTGCACTGCTAAGCTCGAGAGTCACTTTTACCAGCTCGAGGCAGCCCCATATCCCATGATGCAAGGCGGTAAGTACCCAGATCTCGTTTGATGACAAAGGGCAATAGCACCAAGCAAAAAATACTTCCAAAAGGAAGAAAGAAACTTACAGATGGAATAAGGACCAGGTCTGAATGGTCTTAAGCATAACAGTTTCTTATAACAAGGTCTGTCCAGGCCAGGGGGAAGGAGGGAGGGTCGCAAGAAAGAAGGCGAGAGAAGACAACATGGAACGTTATGGTAGGTACATAACTTCTTAATGTTAAGTTGTCAATCTCGCCTTCATTCTTGCTTGATGGGACCGCGTCCCTAGCACCTCTATCCTGGGTGGCTCAATGGAACAAACTCTTGAGGACTGTAGAGCCAAAACTGGCTCTGTCCCTGGAGGCCAAGTCCAATTTGTAATGGGAAACAAAAGTGTGAGGAGTGGCCCAAGTGGCCGCTGCACAAATAGTGTCCAAAGGAAGTCTAGCTTGAAAAGCTGTAGAAGTAGCTAAGCTCCTAGTTGAATGTGCTTTAGGTTTTGAGCACAGCTGTTTTCCCCTGCGATAAATTTCAGAGATGACCGAAGAAAGCCATCTGGACAAGGTCACTTTAGAAACAGGAAGGCCTTTTTATTATCCGCATAGGAAACAAAAAGTTGATCAGATTTTCTAAATTTTTTGTTCTGTCCAAATAATATCTAAGTTGACGGTGGACATCAAGATAATGTAGCTTTTGTTCAGCCCTATCTGAATAGTTAGGAAAAATACAGGAGATCAATGGATTGATTCAAATTGTTCTTTGAAGCGACCTTAGGCAAAAAGGTTGGGTTAGTTCTCAAAGATACTCTGTCTTTGTGAAAAACCAAATAGGGGGGTCGAACCGAAGAGCATGAAGTTCAGACACCCTCCTGGCAGATGTAATAGCCACTAGGAATAAAGTTTTCCAAGAAAGATGTTTCAGGGAACAAGAAACAGCTGGCTCAAGGGGGAAGAATCAAGGATGTCAGCACTAAATTTAGATCCCACTGAGGAGGAGGATTCCTGATTGGAGGCTTTAGTAGGAAATTCCTTTCAAGAAGGCCCTGCAGAGCCTATGGGACATAATATTATGATCTGCGACGCCGACATGAAAGTTGGAGATAGCAGCCAATTGAGCTCTGACTGTGGAAGAAGAGGAGCCTGCATGAAAAATCTCTGCTAAAAAGTCCAGGACTACCTGAACAGGGGCAGTAAAAGGATCAATATTCTTGGCCTTAGCCCAATAAGAGAAACGTTTCCATTTGCTTGTATAAATCCTCCTGGTAGAGGATTTTAGTGAAGCCACTATGATGTCTCTAACTGGGTTAGAGATCAAAGGAAGCCTGGCTAAGGACGAAAGTGGAGCAACCATGCTGTGAGGTTGAGAGAAGGGATTGACCGGTGCAGCTGACCCGATTGGTGAATCAGAAGATCTGGCACTGGGTCCAGATGCCACGGCTGCACCAAAAGGTGATGATGGAGGAACGGAAACCAAACTTGTCGAGGCCAGTAAGGGGCAATGAGAATCAATTTGGCCCTCAAAACGGTAGCTTTCTGGATAACCTGAGGGATCAGAGGAAAAGGAGGGAAGGCATAAAGAAGTCCCTGGGGCCAATCCTGGGTCAGAGCGTCTCTGGGGATGGCCTGATGGAGGAAGAGGCAGAAGAAGTCTGGACATTTGCTGTTTTGGGGAGTAGCAAAAGATCGCAGCATGGCGACCCCACTCCAGAAAAATCTCTTCCGCTATAGATTGCTTGAGAGACCACTCGTGAGGCATGGGAATAGCTCTGCTCAATCTGTCCGCTACAATGTTGGTTTTCCCAGGGATATGCGTTGCTACCAGAAACCGATGAGAGGAGATCGCCCATTGCCATAGTCTGAGCGCTTCTCGACACAAGGGGTAGGACTTGGTTCCGCCCTGTTTGTTGATATACCAAACTACAGACATGTTGTCTGTGTGGACTGCAATTGTCCCTACGGGAAGAAAGTCGTTGAGGGCTTGCAACGTTAAAAGCACTGCTCTCATCTCCAGGACATTTATGTGCAGATGGTACTCGAACGGCTGCCACGCCCCATGAACCATCCTGCCCTGATAATGACCCCCACCCGATCAGGGAGGCATCCGTGGTGACAGTGGCTATCGGGGATGGGGTACAAAGTGCCTGCCTTGGTGAACCTGAGGAGATCTGATCCACCAAGCAAGATGCTCTTTGCATGTCTGTGTCACCAGTATCTGGTGACGCATTGGAAGTTGCTGGTATGACCATTGTGTGAACAGCATCCACTGAAGAAGGCGCATGTAGAATCGAGCCAGGGAAGAAGAGTAATGGCCGCAGCCATGAGACCTAATACCTTTAGAACCATTCTGGCCTGAACTTTCTTGTTGGCCAGAATGATCCTGACATGACTCTGAATGTCTGAAACTCTTTGATCTGTAAGGGTAGCTGACATCCGAACAGTGTTTAAGTTTGCCTATGAAGGTAATAGACTGGCAGGGCGATAAGGATGACTTTTCAAGTTTATTGAGATGCCCAAATGAGAACAAAGGTCTATTGTGTAATCCCTGGCTTGTATAAGCTGATGCCTGGTGGTGGCTGACAGGAGCCAGTCGTCGAGATACGGAAACACCTGGAATCCTTGACGTCTCAGGTGAGCCGTGACCACTGCCATGCATTTGGTGAACACTCTGGGGGCTGTAGTGAGACCAAAGGGCAGGGCTCTGAACTGGAAATGACTGGACCCCAGCCGGCGGAGAAATCTCCTGGAGCGTCTGTGAATTTTGATGTGATAGTACGCATCCTGAAGATCTATTGAGCACATCCAGTTGTCCTTCTGTAAGAAGGGCAGAATTGACTGAAGAGTGACCATTCGGAATCTTGTCTTCCTGACAGACTTGTTGAGTCTGCTGAGATCCAATATTGGTCTCCAGTCTCCCGTCTTTTGGGGACCAAAAGAACCTTGAGTAGATTCCGGGCTCTGAATGGTCTATTGTAACTGGCTGAATGGCTCTTTTTTGCAGTAGTTTTGAGACTTCTAACTCTACAATTTCCCTTAGACCGGGTGGTACATCTGGAAGGGAACTTGAGGGGAAGGGACTTTTCTCGAAAGGAATTATGTAACCCTTGGATATGATCGACTGTACCCATCTGTCTTGAGTGAGGGAATGCCAGGCTTCTGGGTACAGGAATAATCTTCCCCCGACTGCCTCCAAGGAGGGACAGCCGGGCAACACCTCAGGGATGCTGAAAGGGCTTGTCAGAGAGAGGCTCCCTGTTTCCCTGGTTTTGGACCCCTCTGCCTCTAGAGCGCGTCTGTTGTTGTTACCCCTCTGCCTCTAGGGGTAAACTGACCACGTGAATCCGGCGTGACTCCTTGGGATTTACGGAACCACATTTTCCCACCTTTCTGTCCTTTGGGATAAGGTCTAGAAGGGGTGGAAAAACGGACTCCAACAGCAGAAAGAGTCTTGCCGTCCTGCTCGCACCTGGTCAAGGTTTCCTTCACCTGAGGGCCAAACAAAGCTGACCCATCAAAGGGAGAATTTGTGAAGGACGCCTTAAACGGATCCGCAAAATCACATAGCCGCATCCAGGCTTGGCGTCTAAGAGCCACACCTGTACCTGCGGCTCTACTCGCTCCATCCGCAGCATAAGATATTAGCCGCATGGAGGAGTTTGCAATGGAATTGAGGGTTCCTAGCTGCGAAGCAATTTTTTCTTGAGCCCCTGCAGCTGTAGGATCCTGAACTACTTCACCCAGCTCCTTAAGGATATCCCTCTGGAGTCTGGTGAAGTGACATAGGTAATTCAGCGAGCATAGCAAAGGTCGCTGAGGAAAACATCCGCCACTGCACCTATCCATGGTCCTAGAGTCCTTATTAGGAGGATGGATGGGCACGGAAGGATCTGCAAGTTCCTTTTGGTGGCCGCAGCCACCACCATGGCATCAGCGGGACACCCTTAGTGAGGAATTGCTTGTCACACGGGCAGTGATAAATTTTGAAGGCCTCCTAGGGACTGGCTCTACAGAGTCAGGAGCTGCCCACGCCTTCGTGCAATAACCTGCATAAGGGGTCGAAGGCGGAGACACCCAGGAGGTGGAGGGCCGAGATCCAAACGCCTCTAGGTATACTGACTCATCCTCAGAGGGATTGTTGGTGGGCCAGTTTCCTCTGTTTCAGGAGTTCTAGGATGTCTGAGAAGGAGACATCCTCAGAGGGGATCTAGGGGATCCCTCTGACTCATCAAAGTCAGTATCCGAGTGACAGACTCGGGAGTCTACATGCTTCCTCTTACAAGTCCTCTTCCTAGGAGGATCTCCCGAAACATCAGGAGAATCCTCGGAAGAGGGGAAATTCCCAATGGGGAAACCTGAGGCGGAGGATCTCTGGGTCCTGTAGCAAGAGAAGTGGCAGAGATGTCAACAGGTACTATAGAGGAGGAGCTACGGGAACAGACTGCTGACTGATACCAGTGGCCAGCACTCTTCATCACCTCGAATGCTCCCTCCCAGGCAGGTCCGAGAGAACCCGTTCAAGAACTAGGAACTCCAGGGACCACCGAAGGGAAGTCTCCGAGGCAGATGTCGGAGCCGAGCTCACCAAGGCCGAGGCTCCAAGGGAAGAGCGGGCTCGGACAAGGGTCCGATGCCACTCACCCCTCGGAGGAGACCATGGAAGCCCGACCACGAATCCCTCTAAGGAAGGTCTCAAGAGGAGATAAGAGTAGAGGCTGAAGGAACAGAAGGGGTATCCGCCCTCCAGCCGTAGCAGTAACCATTCGAAGACCCCAACTCCAAGCTCTGGGGTAGAGTTGAAGGAGGAATTGTAACGGGTGTGGACCAACAGTCGCCTGTTGAGACGGACTATGTAACATTTGGGCCAGTACCTGTGACTTAAGTAATCTACTGACCACTCTCTCTAGGTCATGATCTGACAATCTGGATGACCTTGAAGATCGGCTCCGATGGCTCCGTTCGAAGAAGAGGTGAAGCGGGCGAAAGTATCGGCTCCAAGGAAGGAGACCTCGACCTCTTCCTGGAATGAGCCATCGGAACCGATACTATAGATCCTGTCGGAGCCGACTCGGAGCCGTCAGGAAGCCTCAATGTATCGGCTCCAGCCGGAGCCGATACAGCCACCAAAGTAACGGTGTCGGAGCCGATCGAGCCGACACCGATGCTCAGCCACATGGGTGTCGGAACCGATCGGAGCCGACACGAAGTGGTCGATGCAGATTCGCACCGATAGCCATCGGTGCCGAAGGCTGTTAAGCCAGAATCGGCTCCAGCCAGAGCCGATCTCGACTGAACGAAGTCGGAGCCGAGGCCGCAGGCTTAGACACAGAAGCCTGGGCCTTGGAAGATTTAGCTGATTTTGACGGAGCCGACTTAGCCGGAGAGCCCTCAGGCTTAAGAAGGCCCCTAAGTATCAGCTTGTTCTTTCCTGCAGGACTCTCTGGCTGAAGGAATGACAAATAGCACAGGAGTCCTGCAGGTGAAGAGGCCCCAGGCAATACAGGCAAGAAGTGTGACCGTCTGTCAGAGACATCTTCTGACAGCACGAGTCACACTTCTTAAAACCTGAGACCCTCTCCTTTGACATGGTGCTTAAAACACACACACACCAGTCAAAAAATTTAAATTAAAGAAAATACCAAAAAGGTATTCCTAAAAATAAACACACACACACCCTAACAGGGAGGGGATGGGATGGGTAAAGTTTGACTAAAAAATATTAAAAGAGACAGGGATTTTCTGTCAGGAAATCTAAATAATTAAGTTATAACTAACAATAAAGTGTTTTTTTAACAAAAAGGGGCTTTAATATTAATAAAGTGAATCACTTACCAGGAGCTGGTAAAAGGAGGACCTCATAAGCGAAGCGGCAAACGAGATCTGGGTACTTACCGCCTTGCATCATGGGATATGGGGCTGCCTCGAGCTGGTAAAAGTGACTCTCGAGCTTAGCAAGTGCCGAGTCGGAGCCGAGGGATCGGCTCCGAACCCATCAAGCAAGAATGAAGGCGAGATTGACAACTTAACATTAGGTGGTTCTGTATTGTTTTTGTTTGTTTGTGTCTTTCAGCTTTTCCCGGTTAGGGGTCGCCACAGCAGAACTCCAGTCCGCTAATGAATGGTAGTGGATTTTTACGTACCATGTTACCAGCCCTGATGCACAACCTTCAACGAAGGCATGCCCCACTCACGTATGCCTTCACACAGAAGACGCTCTAGCTGAGAATTGAACGGGACAACGTCTTGCTATGAGGCGACAACGCTACCGCAGCACCACCACAGGAGAGGCATGAATCTTAACTGATGAAAAGGATAGGCCTTGGTCCAGCATCTCAGTTAAGTATTGCAAATTCTGAGGAATATATGGTACAATTGTGTCAATTCCTTGTGCCTGGTTCCAAGCACATAATCTCTTCAAAATAACATCCATTACCGCTTTAGAGAGAGGTGTGTTTTGAATGGCTACATTTATCCACCATGCTGCCAGATTTAAGGTCTTGAGTTGGCTGTGCAGGATCTGACTGTTTTGTTGGGTCAATAAGTGAGGAATTTAAGGTAATGCCCAGGCTGGGCATTAAGACAAGTTCTTTAGGATTGGGTACCAGTGCTGGCGGGGCCAGTCTGGGGCAATCAGTATCATTTTTGGCTTCTCTTGTCTGACCTTTAGGAGTACCGTGAGGAGGAGAGGCAGTGGAGGAAAGGCATATACTGTTAAGTGTTTCCAACTGAAAGATAGACCATCCACTTTCCATGCTTGCTTGTGATAAGTCCTTGTGCAGAATTTCTGTAGTTGGCAGTTGTGATGGAGGCAAATAGGTCTATGTCTGGGCATCCCCAGTTCCTTGTTATCATGCTGAAGATTTGTGGATCCAATTTCCACTCATGGGGATCCATTAGGTTTCTGCTTAGTTCGTCTGCCAGAGTATTTATCTTTCCTGGCAGGAATTGTGCTTGCAGATGCACTTGGTAAGTCAATGCTGTGTCCCACAAAGTCATGGCTAGTCTGCAGAGGGGGTAGGAATGTGTGCCTCCCTGCTTGTGTATGTACCACATGACTGTAGTATTGTCCATCTTTATCAATAGTTGTCCTGGATGAAGTAGATCATTGAAGTCTGTCACAGCATTCTGAACAGCAAGCATCTCTTTTTGATTGATATGTAGATGCATTTGGCTTGCGGACCATGTGCCCTGAATACATCTTCCTGCCATATGGGCCCCCCAGGCATAATCTGATGCATCTGTTAACATCTGCCTGGCTGTGGGTAAAGTGAATGGCTGTCCCTTGTTGTGGTGACAGGCCTTTGCCCACCATCCAAACTCCTGTTGCAGGCAGGGAATGAGGGTAATTTTTGTTTCCAGTCTGTGGCAATGTTGAGTCTAAACACTTTTTAGATACCACTGTAGTTTCCTCATATGCAGTCTTGCATATGGAATTAGCAGAATGCAGTATGCCATGAAGCCCAAAGCCTGCAGAGTTTGTCTTGCAGATAACTGGGTCTTTGTTGCCAACATTTTGAAATGAGTAGTCAGTTGTCTTTGTTTGTCTGGCGTGAGATAAGCCATCAGGGCAGTTGTATTTAAGCTTGCACTCAGGAATATTATCTCTTGAGAGGGTACTAGTTTTGATTTCTTTTCGTTTACTGTGTACCCTAGGCATGTTAGTAATCTTTTTACAAACGCCAGATGCTGTAGTAGAATGTCCTTTGTTCTTTGCTTGAGCAGTCGTCCAAGTAAGGATAAATTTGTATTCCTCTGTCTGCAAAATGTAATTACTGGTGCCAGGCATTTTGTGAAGACCCTGGGCACAGTAGATACGCCAAAGGGCAGTGCAGAGAATTGGTAGTGCATCGAGCCAGCTATAAATCTGAGGTACCTTCTGCATGATTGTCTGATTGGGACATGCAGGTATGCCTCTTTTAGATCTAAAGTCACAAGCCAGGCCATCTTGCCCAGCATGGGCAGAAGCTGCTGCAGAGTCAACATTTTGAATTTTGGAATATCCAGAAACATGTTTAGAATAGACAGGTCCAGTATTGGTCTCCATGCTTTGTCCTTTCTGGGCACCAAGAACAGTCTTGAGTAAAATCCTAGTCCCTGCTCTTGTTGTGGTACTCGCTGAATGGCCCTCATGTCCATGAGGGATGAAACTTCTTTTTGTGTCTCTGCCCATTGATTGTGTGGCAGGTCTGGCATACTGTTTGCCCTTGGCAGGGTGTGAAAGTGGAACCTGTAGCCTTGCGACACTATATGCAAGACCCCTTTGTCCTGGGTGATCATGTGCCAATTTTGTGAAAAAAGTGCTAGTTTTCCCCCTAAAGGAACTGCCAGAAGACAAGTGCTTGGTGCTGGCAGGGGAAAGTCACTGAGACTGATTTCTGTATGGCTGTGATTTATCTTCTCCACTTTTGGAGGTAGAAGCATCCCATTGTTTAGACCTGTATGAGCCTTGGGGCTGGGATCTGCCTCTGGGGCGTCTGTATCTGCCTCTTTGTGGCCTGTCTGACACTGGAAAGGACCCATTCTTTGTAGGCCAGTTCCTGCTAAATCTGGGAGGCTGTACCTGTAAGAAATCCTTGACTGTTTGCATAGATTTAGCTTTGTCCTCCATTTTCTTCAACACCTCTTCTGCTTTAACACCAAACAAGGTATCATGCTGTAATGGAGCATCTAATAATTTTGCTGTAACATGATCAGGCAGCTTCTGTTCCTTTAACCAAGCATGCCTCCTAATGACAGAGCCCATAACAGCGGCCCTACAGGAGGCCTCCAGAGAATCAAAACCACATTGCAAAGTATGTTTTCCCACTTGTTCAGCTGCATGCAATAAATCCTGCATTTCTTTGTTATCCTCACATTCAGAATTTGTCAACATTTTCTGTTTAAGCAGTGACATAAGGTATTGCTGATATTTAAGCATATGAAACTGACATTTAAGGCCCTTACAGCCAAGCTAGCAGAAGTGTAAATCTTTTTCCCCCATCTGTCCAGGGCCCTTGAATTCCTATCAGAGGGGATAGGGTTTTTTGCAGTGGAAGCCTTGACCCCTTTGGGACCCTGAGAGATATGTGAATCAGGAACCCTGTAGCATCTGTCTGGTTTAACAGGAGCTGGAGGTTAAGAGTCAGGAGACAGACCGGGCTCTGAAAAAACATAATCTACAATGACTAAAACAGGAGGGAAAGCAAGGGGCCTGTGCTGAGGTAGTAAAAGGAAGTCTCTGAGCCTTTTCTTAGATTCTGAGGAATCTTGGCTCTCCCAGTGGAAGTGCTCCCTCATAGTATGCAGGGTCTCCCCAAAAGAATAATCCTCTGGAGGAGAGGCTGAAGGGATAGATTCTTCAGCATCAGAATCCTCATAGGGAGGAAGAGAGTATTCCTGTTCAGAAGAGGAATCAGAGGAAATGGAAACCTTACCTGAAGATTCATATTCTGTCTCTTGCCTAGGCCTCTTATCAGGAGGGGGATGGGAACCCCTGATCAAAGTAATTAGGTCTTCGGCCATTTTAAGCATCTGTTTTTTAGGCATGGAGGCCTGTCCAGGGGAATGTTGTACTTGTTTCTTTGTCTTTAAAGGTGCTTTAGTCTTTGAAGCTGAAATCGTTTTCACATATAACTGTGTAGGCCTGAAAACACCCCCCAATAGCCGATGCATGCTCAGCGGCTCCGGACCCATCTGAGGGAATAGATTCAGAGGGTCCAATACCTTGAGTTTCCAGCGGCCTAGTCGGCTCCACGTGGGAGTCGGAAGCGGCCTGTGGCTCTGAGGTAGCGGGCATCAGGGACTGCGAAAGCACCTCACTGAGAACCAGCGACTGGCCTAGCAAGAAGCCTCGTCATCGGTTTTGGACCTCGGATGCCTGTCCTTTTCTTTTTCTTTGCGCTTTTTATAAACTCCGATAGTCGGCTGTTCCGACAGCATTATATAATGAAATCTTCTGCCAAAATAATAAAAAGCAAAATCGTACCGACGCTTAATAGTGCGTTGGTTAAATCTAGCACAAAACTGACAACTAGCAATGTCATGGTCAGGGCCTAGGCAAGGAATACAGTAAGAATGAAAATCCTTATGAGGTATTTGCTTCCCACAAGAAATACAATTATTAACTTTTTCTGACATCGGTCTGGAGCAAGAAAAAAAGCTTCCCCAACAGGGTACTTGGCTTTAATGAAGACTTCGGATCTGAAACTTGAAGTTGAAAATCTTAGGAGTCGGCCGACCTGCACTTGCGAACTACTTTTGCTTCGGGCACCGCGCAGCCCGGAACACTGAAGAAAATGGTGTCGGTTGCATCTTTTATACCCCTGCCGCATTGACATCAGGGAGGAGGTGACAGCAACCGATGCCGGACCAGGACTTTGGAATTCAGGCCGACTGCGGGTAGCCTGCCAGCAGGATAACCCAATTGTAATGACTGCAACAGTGAAACACGATGAACATCGTAGGATGTTATCTGGTCCCACTGAGGTTATATGTTTTTGGCCTTGCAGAGCGCAAATAAGACCTGACCTCTAGAAATACGAGGCAGAGGACTGGTATCAGTTATGCTTTGAGGTATGGCTTGTGGGAACAGGGGGTGAAATTTACACAATCTGTCGGCTACCAGGTTGGCAATTTCCTCCAATATGGTATGAGTGGTACCATCTACTACCAGTAGGGCGCACAGCTGCGCATTCCCTTTTAGATTTCTGACATAGTTAAAGAATGCCTTATGATTACCCTTAGCTAGGAATGCTATTTTACCTTCGGTAATCAGCTTTAGAGGACTTTACAAGATTTCTGATTTGCTTGTTCAAGCTGTGGAGGGAATTCTTCCGAGTCAGTTCCTTCATGATTTTTGCCATCAGTTTCTTCCTTTTGTTATATAACCTGTTTATACCTGATGTCCTCCAGGGAGGCTTGTATTTTTGGGAAGACCTGGTTTTAATTCGGTCAGGCACCACCCAAGTCTATACAGTTGCTTAAGTGATTATACAGAACATTTGTGTATACATCTGCATAGGAGCCATTGTTGTCTGTGATTGCAGGGATATAAAACTCTTTATACAATCGCTTAGTAGGCTGTAGTTTGCTTTGGAAAAAAAGCTTTTTTGCTCCTGTGGTGGTGACAGGTTCAACAGTTACTTTGAATGAGACTGACTTATGGTCCAATCTTACTAAGGAGGGCATCGCACGGGTGGGGGAGTGCAGTGATCCCTCAAGTTCGTGAGCACTAGGTCAAGCAAATTTCAGCCCCTTGTGGGGGTGCAAACTATCGGTTCCAGAGCATTTGTACTAACAAAATCCAGGAACCACTAGGCGAGCATGTTCATGCTCATGTATGTCACCCAGACGATGTAAGGATAGCTGAAATCTCCCATGACGAACATGTTGGGCTGAAAGTCCAGGTAAGCAGTGTGCTTTTCTTGGTTTATGGTGGGGGACCTATAGATAGCAATGATGTTGTAGGGTATTTTGCCTATAGCTAATTGGACATGGAGTAGTTCGAGAGAGTGGTACTGTTTCACCAGTCTCAAGGTGTACTTGGCTTTAATGAAGATGGATACACCTCTACCTTTGTTTCTTTCTGAATGTGTGGAAGGTATTGTAGCCTTCCAAAGCCCGGGTGCTCTCCGCTGCCTTGAACCATGTCCGAATGACTGCACAGATGTCAGCATCTTCGAAGCAGAGAATTGCTTCCAGGGAGTGCAGTTTCATACTTAGAATCCTAGCATTAAGCAGCAGAACCATGAGTTTGTCTCGAGTGGATTTTGTTACCTCAGAAACTTTGTTGTTTTGACACTGCCTAAAAAAGGCACTATGGGGGAGGCACACTCCTTTGCCACTATCTAAAAGGCTAGAGGAGACAGGTGTAGACCACCTCTGGCAAATCAGCGTGGCCTGGTGACCATCTCTTCCCAGGCAGACAGATACTGGATCCCCTGAACTGACACCACAAGCTAAGCCAATTGTTGAAGTTGATCTTTTTTTTTTTTTTTTTGCTTATATTGTGGCATCATCCTGGGTGAAGGCAGAATGCTGCTTAGGGCTAGGGTCATACCTGCCTGGGACACACAATCTGAGATTTTAGTCATGTCTCTCGTGTCTCACAAAAAAGGGGGAAGCAAGCAAGGGCATTTACACTATCAGCAGTTTGCTCCTTTACTGCGTCTACTGCAACACCACTGGCAAAACTGTACATAGCCAACTTGCAAGAATGCTTGGCTTTAAACAAACATGCTGACTTGTCAAATACCACGTATCACAAGATCCTGCTGTTCAGTTTGAGGTCTCAGAGCTGTATTAAGCAGCTGGGATAAAAGAAAATAAGTAGCCCATGCCACACCTCAGCAATAGCAGTGGTTAGTTACATACCATGAGAGAGAGAGAGAGAGAGAGAGAGAGAGAGAGAGAGAGAGAGAGAGTGAGAGAGAATGAGAGAGAGTGAGAGAGAGAGAGAGAGAGAGAGAGAGAGAGAGAGAGAGAGAGAGAGACATAGAAATGTATTAGATTGGTTGGGAGTTTAAACAA
This sequence comes from Protopterus annectens, assembly GCF_019279795.1. NCBI lineage: Eukaryota > Metazoa > Chordata > Ceratodontiformes > Protopteridae > Protopterus > Protopterus annectens. The sequence continues at coordinate 383,982,063 of NC_056737.1, read as the reverse complement.
ACTTTCATCCAACCTCTTAATAGGAAATTTCTGTAGCTAAGGACCACAACAGTTAAAAAGAACTACAATACTTCAGTGAGTATGGCAGCTCCAGTTGATCCACTTTGACTTGCTGCATACTCAAACCTTAGCATTACTCTATTACAATCTTACTTCTGGCCCTACTTTTCTGGTTTCTGTTTTCATCTTTGTCATTATTCAAATGTCTTTATGTAGGAAGTAGGTTAAATCGCCTGCTTCTATTAATTACAATTATGATTAATTTATACTTACACTTAAGTCACGAGTTTAAATGTGCGTTAGTTACTTTAGAATATCATTACATAAATGCAGCCAACTCCAATAACTTTGCTAATATAAACAAGTCTGCACAGTTATGCTTTATATTAGGATCAAGTTAAGTGTGTGTAGGTTATTATGTTTGCACATTACACACTTAACATAATAGAGGGTACAGCAGGTTTATCCTCTGTAACAGTAGTACTAAGGATGGCAATAATTAAGACCGTTCATCAAGTAAAACCAACTTTGCCAAGATGCCATTTACCCTCCACAATTCCAAAAAAAATGCAACATGGTGCCAACCCTCTTCAAATCTTACATACAACACACAAAGTATCTAAATTTAGAGAAAAAGTCATACTTGAAAACACCTATGCCACAGACAAGAAAAGGAGGGTGGGTATATTAAAGAGGATGGAGCTACACTTTCAAATACATCTTTATTAACTATAAAACTTGCATATCGGCTGTAGTCTTACTTATGGGAGTGTACTCCTAATTACAGATGCCCCACGAGGAAGACTGGGACATCACATCCATTTGACAGTGCTTTAAAAAGGATCATTGTATTTACTGCTGCAAAATTGCAGTCATATGACAATACACAGTAGCATTCTGACCAATCTTTCTTTTTGGGAAGGAAACAAAATGGCCATGTTTATGAACAATTTGTCGTTCCCACATAAAATCTCAACTGGCAATGCATGTCAATACAATGGAGGGGATACTCTACCTCAACATATACTGTGGGGAAAACACAAAAACAGACTGACTGGTTAAGGCTAGTCGATATATGAGAAGGACTACTGCAGAGATTGATCCCATCTTTAATAGATAAAGGGTATGGAGGGTCAATAGTATCCACAATTCAGTGATTCCCCAGGCAAAATAGACTGTAATATGAAACATTTTTCAAGAAATGTACTTCAAATCAAAAGAAGCTACAGTTTCAAAGAAGGCTATAGTCAACTTCAACATAAAATATGGGTCATGTGGTGGCAAAAGAACCCATAAATGGGAATTACATCAAATATGACCATAAAGAAGGTCTGAACCTTCTATGTGGTCAGAGAAGATGCCTATATAGGGATAAGAAATGGTTGCTTAATGCACTTTTGATGGAGTAATTTCAGCCCAGAGTTAAATTTGGAGACTTAATCCAGTATGGATAAGAAAGGTGATGAAAAATGGCTCTAAATCCTCTCAGTGGCGCATTTTTTTTTTTGAAAGGAATAAAAAATGTAAACCAGCTGAAGGGTTACTGCTGACTACTGGAACTAGAGAAGTCATGTAGTTAACCTGGAAGAGTGAAAGTTTGTTTAATGCTTGCTTGATGAGTGGGTAAACAGTGTTCTGGAAGAATGCAACCACAGAGGTTTCTCCAGCAGGTAAGGTAGAAGCAGCAAGAACCAAATTTGTTGACGCCATTTAGGACTTCTGAGAATGACTCTGACCTTATCTAACTTGGCTTCTTCTCAATAAACCTAGTCAGAGGAAACGGGATGACAGTGTAGAGTCCTCCTCCACAGGGGCTATTTCTGGACCAGTCTTCATGGGATATCCCTGCAGAAGGACAGATAAGTAATTGATGCATTTGGGATATGTGTGGGAAACAGAAGGATCACAGCAAGACTTGCCCAACATACAGAAGAACTTTAGAACCACAGCAGGACAACTTGGGAGACATCACTAAACAATGGCTGAACCTTATGCCACAACTGGCTTCTCCTGAAATGTCATTCATCACCAAATAGGATGGAAAAGATCCATTCTCACACTTTCATGGTTTCCCTACACAAGGGATAAGAGTGTGTTTCCCCCTTATCTACTATTGTACCCGACCACAGCAATGTTGCTTAAGTGGGTAGCAATCATGCCATGAGGAAGAGAGTTTCAAAAGCTAATGCAGTAAAGACTACCCTCTTTGCAAGGATAATGACAGAGAAAGAAATCTGGTGGACATCCAGAATTTTGAACTGACTGCCCAACATTATGCCACCACTGCCAATGACAAACATCTCTGGTGACTTCTGCTGTGAAAATAGGGTAACTGAAATTAATTAATTCTTGTAAGGTTATGACAACAGATCTCCATCTACCAATAAAACAATATCTTCATGCCAGTGGTATATGAATCAGGGATGACACAGGATCTAACAAAAATCATTATAGCACCTTTATGTAGTGCCTGGTATAAGGCAGTATCGGGATGGATGACACCATGTGAGCTACAGTTTTGCCAAAAAGATGATCAGAGACAATTATGCAGTTCAGACTGACAGAGATCCTGATTTTAAGGAGCTTGTACATGCACTGCTGGTAAATAAGCCCTGCAAAAAATAAATATATAAATAAAAAATTAAGCCCAGACTGCAGCCAATGAATGTGAAAAGCTCAGCCAGGGACATTTGCAATCATTCAAGGTTCACTAGAAAGTACAGTTTTGTACCTACCATAAATGTAGATGTTCGAGTGCTAATACAGCTGCAGTCATAACAGATGGGTTCTCCTGCCGTCAGGCGGGTCCTCGGTCGGCCGAATTCCAAAGTCTAGGTCCGGCGTCGGTTGTCGTCATTTCTTCCCTGACGTCAGTGCGACAGGGGTATAAAAGAACCAGCCGACGCCATTTTCTTCAGTTTTTCTTGCCCCAGATGTCAGGTGCCCCCAGAAGGAAGGCAATACATAAATTTGTGTAATAAAGCAATGCCATATAATCAAAATACAGTAGTGCAAGCAAATACATCAAGAATGAATACCCCAATCAGGTTGCATGAGGAGATGTTAGCCAACAGGCCTGTCCCAAGAGGGGAAGGAGGGAGGGAAACCTGGACTGCAGCTGTATTAGCACTCGAACATCTACATTTATGGTAGGTACAAAACTGTACTATGTTCATCGTGCATACAGCTGCAGTCATAACAGATGGGTAGAATCCCAAAGCTAAGAAAGAGGTGGTAGGCACTAGGTGGAACTAGGAGCCAGAATGCCCTGCAAGACTGCAGTGGCAAAGCCCACTCTAGATTTGGAGTATAGTGGAAGGTGGTAGTGCTTGGGGAAGGTATGCACAGAACTCCAAGTGGCTGCTTTTAAAATATCTTTGGTAGGAACTCCTCTAAGAAAAGCTGCAGAGGTAGCCGTGGCCCTTGTGGAGTGAGATCTGATGCCTGTAGGTACAGTTTTGCCATGAAAAGAATAGCAAAAGCTTATGCAGTGGGCTATCCATTTTGAGATTGTTTGGAAATTGGCTTTCCTTGAGCTCCTATAGCATAGGACACAAAGAGCTGTTCTGATTTTCTGAAAGGCTTTGTTCTGTCCAGATAATAACGCAGTTGTCTGTGGATGTCCAAGGAATGTAGTAATCTCTCCCCTTTGTTTTGAGGATTAGGATAAAAGGTAGGTAAGTGTATAGCCTGATTCAAAGCTACCCTGGATACCACTTTTGGCATAAAGGACGGGTTGGTTCGTAAGGAAACTCTGTCCTGATGGAAGATGATAAAAGGCTGCATAGCCATGAGAGCTTGTAGTTCCGATACCCTACGAGCTGAGGTAATAGCCAGAAGGAAAGCTGTTTTCCAGGACAAATATTGCAAATCTGATGAGGCAGCTGGCTCAAAAGGAGGCAAGGTCAGTTTTTCTAGAATTAAACTGAGATCCCAAGCAGGTATTGGTTGTTTTCTTGGGGGTTTTAGATTCTTAGCCCCTCTGAGGAACTGTCTTAAGAGGGGGTGAGAGAATAAGGGTGGATCCGTATTGTATTCTGCAGAAATGGCTGAGGCATGGATTTTGATGGAGGAGAATGAAAGTCCACTGCTTAGCAGCTCAGCTAGATACTGTAATATTTGAGGTAAATTCAGTTTTCCAGGATCCTGGCCCTTTTTCTCATTCCAGACACAAAAACGTTTCCATTTTGCGGAGTAAGCTTTTCTAGTAGACGGCCTTCTGGCCTCCAAAATGACATCCTGCACCTCCCTGGAGAGTAGGGTCTGCTGTGATGCGAAGGAATCTTCCATGCAGCTAGATTGAGTGTTTTTAGCTGACTGTGAAGAGTTTTGAAGCTGTGCTGAGTCAGAAGAGGCGGCATTAGAGGCAGGGTCCATGGTGGGGAATGCGTCAGGCTCCTCAGGAGTGGGTACCAGTGTTGTCTTGGCCAGTCTGGAGCAATGAGAATCATCTTTGGTCTGTCTGCTCTGGTTTTTAAAAGAACTTTGGGCAGCAGGGGAAGAGGTGGGAAGGCATAAACGGTCACTGATGTCCAACTGAAAGAGAGAGCGTCCACTTTCCAGGCCTTTGGATGAAAAATCCTTGAGCAGAATTTTGTCAATTGGTGATTTTTGTGGGAGGCAAAGAGATCTATGTCTGGCCTTCCCCACGCTCGAGTTATCTCTGTAAAAACTTGAAGATGCAACTTCCATTCGTGTGAATCTGTCATATTTCTGCTTAGGTTGTCTGCCAGCGTGTTTTCCTTGCCTGGCAAGTACTGTGCTTGTAGTTCGATTTGTAAGTCCAGGGCCATGTCCCAAAGTGACATGGCCAGTCTGCATAGGGGGTATGAATGGGTTCCTCCCTGTTTATGTACCACATTACTATGGTGTTGTCCGTTCATATCAACAGTTGATCTGGTTGCAGAAGGTCTTTGAAAGCTATAATAGCATATATTACTGCTAGCATTTCCTTTTGATTGATGTGAAGGTGCTTTTCTTTTTGGGACCATTTGCCCTGAATGCACCGATCTGTCATGTGCGCCCCCCCAGGTGTAGTCAGAGGCGTCTGTTGTGATGACTTGATTTGCTTGAGGCTTGCTGAATGGGAGACCTGTGTTTGTTTGGCATGCTTGAGCCCACCACAGAAATTCCTTTTGAAGACATGGAATTAGTGGTATTATTGTTTCCAAACTGTGGCTGTGTTGAGACCATAGGTTTTTCAGGTACCATTGAAGTTTCCTCATATGCAGCTTTGCACATGGGATTAGTAAGATGCAAGATGCCATGAATCCCAGAGCCTGCAGGATTTTCCTTGCAGTTAGCCTGGTGCAATTTGCTAGTGTTCTGAAGTATTGAGTTAGTTGCCCCTGCTTCTCTGGTGTGAGGTAGGCCATCTGGTTGGCACCCAGGAAAATTATTTTCCGAGAGGGTATTAGCCTTGATTTCTTTTTGTTGACTGTGTATCCCAGAGAATTTAACAACATTATTACATAAGCCAGATGTTTCAGAAGAATGTGCTTGCTGTCCGCTTGGATCAGGCAGTCGTCCAAATAGGGGTATATTTGTATCCCTTGAAGTCTGCAGTAGGCAATTACCGATGCCAGGCATTTCATGAATACTCTGGGCGCAGTAGATAAGCCAAAGGGCAATGCAGAGAATTGATAATGGTTTGAACCTGTAAGAAATCTGAGGTATCTTCTGCAATTTTGTCTGATCGGGACATGCAGGTATGCCTCCTTGAGGTCCAATGTTACCAGCCAAGACTCTTTGCCCAGCATGGGAAGAAGCTGCTGTAGAGTGAGCATCTTGAATTTTGGTACGAGTAGAAATGTGTTTAGGATGGATAGGTCCAAAATAGGTCTCCAATCCTTTCCCTTCCTTGGTACCAGGAATAGTCTGGAATAAAAACCTTGACCTTGTCCGTGCGTCGGTACCTCTTGAATAGCTTTCATGTCTATGACGTCTGAAATTTGTCTTTGTGCCTCTGCCCTTTGATTGTGTGGCAGGTTTGGCATGCCTCTCATTTTTGGAAGGGTGTGAAAATGGAATCTGTAGCCTCTGTTTATAATGTCCAGGATCCATTTGTCTTTTGTGACAATATGCCAATTTTTTGAAAATAATGCCATTTGAGTCTTGCTTGGCATGCAAAGGGGAAAGTCATTGGGCTTGCTTTCTGAATGGTTGCGAGTTATCCTCACCACCTCTTTGTGTAGGAGCTTGCCATTGTCTGCCTCTAAACGATCCTTAGGATTGCCCTCTGCCCCTCGGGCGCCTGTATCTACCTCTTTGGGGTCTGTCCGTGGCTGGAAAGGACCAATTTTTGGAAGGCTAATTTCTACTGAAACGTGGGGGTTGTACCTGTAGAAAATCTTTCACAGTTTGCATAGATTTAGCCTTTTCCTCCATTTTCCTTAATACCTCCTCAGCATTAGCACCAAATAATACATCCTTTTGTAGAGGGGCATCTAGTAATTTAGCTTTGACATGATCTGGTAAGGTTTGTTCCTTGAGCCAGGCATGTCTACGTATGACTAATCCTGTAACAGCAGCTCTACATGCCTCTAGAGCATCAAAACCACATTGTAAGGTATGTTTACCCACTTGTTCTGCACTATGCATCAAATCCTGTAACTCCTTCAAGTCTGGTTGTTCAGGTTGTGACATTTTAGTTCCCAATTGTGATAACAAAAACTGTTGGTACTTTAGCATACGGAACTGACAGTTTAATGCCCTCATGGTTAAGGTGGCCGAGGTATATACCTTTTTTCCCCACCTTTCTAAGGATCTGGAATCTCTCTCGGAAGGTAATGGATTTTTTAGCAGTGGAGGCCTTAATTCCCTTGGGGCCCTGTGAGATGGTTTCTGGGTCAGCAGCATGGCTTTTGTATAGAAATTGGTGTGAGTCAGGAACCCTGTAGTACCTGTCAGGCTTGACTGGGGCTGGAGGTAGAGAATCCGGGTTAAGGCAGGCCTCCGAGTATACATCATCTAGTATGTCCAAGACAGGAAGTATAGCCAGAGGCCTGTGCTGAGGTAGCAAGATAAATTCCCTAAGCCTTTTCTTGGAATCTGAATAATCCTGGCCTTCCCAGTGGAAGTGTTCCCTTAAGGTATGCAAAGTTTCCCCAAATGAGTAATCCTCTGGGGGGGATACAGAGGGAATGGACTCCTCTGCATCAGAGTCTTCAAAAGGGGAGTAAGATTGTTCCTGTTCATCAGAGTGCTCTGATATAATGGAGCCCTGATCAGAGGAGGGGGATTCTTCCTCCACTCTGGGCCTTTTGTCCAGGGGGGGGGTGAGAACCCCTGATAAGAGTAATTAAATCCTCAGCCACTTTAAGCATCTGTTTTTTAGGCATGGGGCCTGGAGATGGGCCCTGTGTAGCTTGTCTCTTAGAATGCATGGCTGCTTTAGATTTAGTGAAAGCCTTGATGGAAAAAGAAGAGGAAGGTCTGAAGACACCTTGAGAGGAGGTAGACCTGTCCACATTTTGAGATTCACCGCCAAGAGTGGCTTCGGTATCTGTAGTCGGGGTGTGGGCCGAGGAGCCTGCGACCTCGGGCACAGGAGACACCGCCAATGAAGTGTCGTCGGTAGTCAGGGGCTGCGTAGGTGCCTCGCTGAGAACCGGACCACGTGTAATCAGCTTTGGCGTGGTGTCGGTAGAGGCCGCGGACCTCGTGTGTCGGTCCTTATCTTTGCGCTTTTTAGACAAAACTGGAGTCGGAGTATCCGACGACATAATATAGTTAAATGTTTTGCCAAAATAATGCTTGGCGAACTCCGCCCGACGCTTAATGGTGCATTTGTTGAATGTAGCACAAAAGCGGCAGACTGAGACGTAGTGGTCTGGGCCTAAATAAGGAATACAGAGGGAATGGAAATCCTTATGCGGTATTTGCTTCCCACATGAAATACAATTATTAACTTTGTCTGACATCGGTCTGAGGCAAGAAAAGTTTCCCCAACGGGGTACTTAGCTTTCAAGAAGACTTCGGTTGCCAAATTTTCGTAATTTCAGGAGCTGGCCGACCGGCACTTGCGAACTGCTTCTGCTTCGGGCACCGCGCGGCAAGAAAGACTGGAGAAAATGGCGTCGGCTGGTTCTTTTATACCCCTGTCGCACTGACATCAGGGAAGAAGTGACGACAACCGACGCTGGACCTAGACTTTGGAATTCGGCCAACCGAGGACCCGCCTGACGGCAGGAGAACCCATCTGTTATGACTGCAGCTGTATGCACGATGAACATCAGCAAGACAGTAGAATATTTTGATCAGGGAGTCTCTTATTACTGATTCAGTCTGAACCAAAGGAAAGTAAAATGGTAGTTGTCTAAATACAATAAATTCTTGTCTCCCTGCAGCCACTGGTAGGCTTCTCCTACTACTAAGGACATGAATTTGGTACATACTTTGGTTTGAAGCAAGTCTAAATGGAAGTGTTGGGAACTAGTACTCCTACCCAGAAATGGAGATAGCTCCGGAAATCCTCTGAGATCTGGAGGAGCAGGTAGGCATCTTGGAGGTCCAAAAATCACCACCTCCACATGATGGACAAGAAGGAACAAATGCAGTGTGATCATATAAAAGGTTTCTTTGGGCATACAGTTATTTAGGCCACTTCAATCCAAAATTCAAAGATCTGGTGTCTATTTTTGCCAGTAAAATAATCTGCAATAAAATCCTAATCGATTCTAATCTGGTGTGACATTCTAGATGGCTTTTTTTTTTTTTTATTGAAGGAGGGCTTTCTGATGGGAGCAAGTTAAGAGATGGTGTAAGAGGCTGAGAAACTCTTGTAGCACTGTATCCACCCACCCATATGTCATGAAGAATCATCATTCTTCAAGATGGTTAAACAGATAAACCCCACCTCTGCACATTCCACCAATGTGGGATAGTGATACAATGCCACAGGGTTGCTGTGGTTCACCCATGGGTGAGCTCCTACTACAGACAGAGGGTCTATATTACAAGATTAAAACTTTAGGTAGTCGAATACCTAAAGCTCAATCTATAAATATCGAAACCTGAAAACTGAGAACGGCCTCTTCCACACAGGGAAAAAATTCACCTGGCCGTATAAAAAAACTTGTTAACCTAAATCAAGTGGGGGGCTGTGTCCCCCACACCCCCCCTAACTAAATATACCAACTCCGAGATCGCTCTAGATTGCAGAAATCAGCAAATTCCGCATAATGGCTAAGAACATTTTTTTCCTGACGAAAAAGTCTCGGAAGTGGCCGTTTACAGTTTTCAGCTTTCGTTATTTATGGATCGAGCTTTAGGTATTCAACTACCTAAAGTCTCGATCTTGTAATACAGACCCACAGACAGTTGTAATAAGAGCATCACAATTAAGTTGGCTTTAACATGAAAATTCTTACGATCTATCTACATTAGCTTTAAATTGGCTATTTTTACATGAAAATTATGATCTATTTACTAATTTTATACTGAATAAATGTCATGTCACAACTCTCACATTTAATTTATCTGCAAATGCATTAACCTTAGACTTAATGCAATAAGTTAAGGTTTAGGTTTGGTAATATATTTTGACTCAATTTTAAACATTATTTCAGTGTTAAGTACAAAAAAAAAAAAACTGTCATCCAGTACAGCTACGTGGTATTTGGGTATGTTCAAACAGAGAATAGTTAAGACTTACACATTTTTTCATTACGTGGTGGTGGTGCTGCGGTAGCGTTGTCGCCTCACAGTAAGACGCTGTCCGGTTCGATTCACAGCTAGAGCGTCTTCTGCGTGGAGACATGCGTGAATGGGCGTATCTTCATTGAAGGGCTGGTAACACGGCATGTAAAAATTAACTACCAATCATTAGCGGACCGGAGTTCCGCTGTGGCGACCCCTAACCAGGAAAAGCCGAAAGACACAAACAAACAGTAGAAACTCTTCCAGAGAAACATAACGTCATTACGTGAAGGGAAAAGTGAGAGTCTTATTTTACTAGCACTACCTGCATTGCTCTGCTAATCTAAATCTTTTACATGCCAGGGGAGTAAAGTGACGAGGCTGAACGTTCAAAAGGAGGGTCCTTCAAAAATTGAAGAACAAACGCTAGATCCCAGGGAGAAAATGGATCCTGTATTGGAGGAAAAAGAAGAAAAGTACCTTTCAGAAAAGTTTTGGAAATCTTGAGAGAAGCCAAGGATATATATCTCCCACTGTGAAAGTTCGAAATGGCCAATAACTGAACCTTGATGGTAGAGAAGCTGGAGCCTAAACCACACAACTCAGCTAGGAAATCCAAAACTAACTATAAGGTGGCCAATGACGGGTAAAGTCCCCGGGCCTCTGCCCACAAAAACAAATCTCTTCCATTTACTGGCATACACTTTTCTAGTGGATTCTTTCCAGAAAGATGACAAAAGATGAATCACTGCCTGCAAAAGCTTGGAATTCCTGGCCATTAAGGGAACTGGAGGAACCATGCGGTCAACCTGAGGCACTGAAGGATGGAGGATCCAGTCTAGCTGGATGAGAGATAAGATCCGGAATGGGATCCAGTACCCAAAAGGGTGTTTCAAAAGAGGTCACAGAAAGGGAAACAATACTTGATGAAGCCAAAAGGGGAGATGAGGATCATGGAGGCTCTGCAATGGGCTGATTTCTGAAGAAACTTTACTATGAGGGGAACTGAGGATAAGTGTAAATGACACCCAGAGGCCAAGCAAACATTAGAGTGCCCCTGGATGCCTGTCCTGGAGGGGGAACAAGGGAATAATAGCAGTCACACCGTTGGAAGAGGACACAAACATGTCACAACAAGGAGTGCACATGTCAAAAAATCTAAGCTTCCATTGCCGTTTTAAGGGACCACTCGGGGTAAAAGAATGCTCCTGCTGAGGCTATCAGCCAGAATGTTGGACTTCCCCAAGATATCGTTGCCACCAGAAACAGAGGGAGGTGTTCGTGGTGAAATTAGCCAAAGCTGAAGGAGGAAAATTACAAGCACTCTCCCTTGTAGCACTAATGAAGACTGCCACCACCACTACATCTGCTTGTGACACACTCTTGTCAGTCATACTTGGAAATCCAATGGATGCGTAAGGAGGAAATACTGCACAGCCATTGTCCACTGCAGGGCCCTCATGTGAGGAACTAGTACTATAGATGATTTTAGAAGTTGGTGAGACAGAGATTTTGGAAATACAAGCCCTGACGGGCCTGAGCTCGAAGACTGAAAACTCTGGTGCTTTGGAGCCTGGCAATCTTATGGACAGTGTCCAGATGACATCCTATGACCTCTAATAACTGTACAGGCTGAAGGCTCGATTTGGGGTAACTGACTGTGATGCCTAAATTGTCGCATAGTTGGAGAGAAGAATCCCTGGCGAAGATCAACAATGCCTTTGTGGGGGTGGTGAGGAGCCAATTGTCCAGGTACAAGAAGACGTGAAATCCTTGCAGCCGGAGCCAGGCTGTGATCACTGTCATGCACTTGGCAAACACCCATGGAACTGTAGCGAGAGCAAATGGCAGGGTCCTGAACCAATAGTGATTAGTTCCTAACTGAAAGTGAAGGGACCTCTGCAAATGCCCATCTATCTTTCTGTAATGGTAGGCATGAGGTCTATCAAGCACATCCAACAGTCCTTCCTCAGAAGAGGCATCATGGACTGCAAGGTGACCATCCAGAATTTGGTCTTTTCGACAAACTGGTTCAGCTTGCTCAGGACCAAGATTTGTCTAAGGTTTTTTCTTCTCTGGTACTAATAAAATAAGCATCTGGAATAGACCCCAGATTCTTTCTGGTGGGGTGGGACCTCTTGGTTCACTCTTGTTTGCAAGCAGCTTTTGGATCTCTGCTATTGCAAACAGTCCCTGATGGAGTGGAACATTGGGGAGATGTTTTGTCAGACCTTTTAGAATTCTACAAAAGGGATAACCTCTGGTTATGACTCTAAACACCCAGGTGTCTGAGGTGATGGCCTTCCAAGCTTTTGGGGTAAAGAGCTTGACGACCCCAACTGCCTCCAGAGGCAAGCAATCGGGCAATCCTTCAGGATCACTGAAAAGGTCCAGCAGAAAAAAACAATATGGAAGACCCGATTATGTGGACCACTTCTGCCCTCAGGGCGGCATCCATTAAGATTCCCTCTCTGCCATCAGGACAAACCTTCCAGATGAGCATCCTGAGAAGTGAATTGCATCTTCCTGAAGAAGAATCACTTACCCCATTTCTGATTCCACGAAGAGGATTGCCAGGGAGTGAAAAAGTGAACTCCAGTGGCAGAGTGTATTTTCCCATCTTGCTTGCTACAGTGTCAACATTTCCTTAACCTTGGGTCCAAACAAGGAGTACCCACCAAAAGGGGTTATTATTGAAGGATGCTTTGAAGAGGTCTGCAAAGTTGCACAGCCACATCCAGGCATAGCCCCTCAATGCAATACGGGAACCTGCCTTTCTGGAAGCTCCATCAACTGCATTTGAAATGAGTCTCATAGAAATCTTGGTAATGAAAGTCTAGTTGGACAAAAGTCTCCAACTTCTTCTGTATATCCAGAGACTAGTGTTGGACTCTTCTGAGACAAGATCTCATTAAAGCCTCGTCAAGTGTGATAAGTAATTAAGAGTCCTTAAAGTAAAGGTGGATGAGGCATAGGATGGCTTCTCTAATCAATCCGGTGCCCAAGACTCCCTGTTCAGGGGATGAATCATGGTGCTCTCTTCAGAAATGTCCTTTTTTGGTGGCTGCTACCATCACATGGTATCAATGGTTGAACCCCTGCTCCAATGAGTCTTTGGACAGGGCAAGAACTTCATCCAGTTTCTAGGGGATTGGTTCTACTGTGTCAGGCTTCTTCAATGCCCTCCCAGACACCAGGTCTATAAAGGCAGCTGGAGGGTCACTACATTGGGAGTGGATGGGCCTATGCTAAAGAACTCCAGAAAAACTGACTGCTCTAAAGAGCAAGCTTCAGTAGTCCAGCCCCCATGTTGGTAAAGCAGCTCCAATAAATTGCCAAAAGAGGTGTCCTCACGCCGGGACTTGAGGGAATCCTCTCCTTCTTAGGAGGTCAATATCTTAAGTGAGAGATTGCTCTGGCAAATCCAAGTAATTCATCTTGCACTTTCTCTCCCTGAAATTTCCCACTCTGATGAATCTGGAGAAGAGGGGGAAGAATGGGACAATTCCTCCAAGGGGGCAGTCTGGAGCCACATGACACAGGATGTCTGGGAGTAGCCTAATGACTGGTCACAAGAACAGAAGGATAATGGGAGAAGGGTGCCAAGCTGGAGACATCTCTGTTAGAGAAAAGGGTCAGAACATCCTCTTCACAATGAAGACCAAAGCTGAATCGGGCCTCTCAGATCCAAGGGTCCCAGAACCTAAAGGCACCAAAGACAACCCTAAACCCGATGGAGCCGTACCCAGACTCAGTGTTGAGACTGCAGCCAAGCTAAGGCCAAAGCTCTGACAGGGACTGACAATCCTGAGACTGGAACCACCAAACCTGATCCCAAAACTCCAGCCTCGACACCACAGCCCTGAGGGGCCAAGGGCCTTAAACAAGTTGTGATCAAAGTTAACAAGGAGCATGATGGATCCGGAGACTGCCAGGCTGTCGGATCCGATCTAGAGGGTGGAAACTCCACCAGCCTTAAGAGACCTCTAATCCAAGGAGGCAGAGGTTCCTGGAGCCTGTGTCAGACCACAGGTGATGAGCCCTAAATGCATCTGTGCCTGTAAAAAGGACTGCATCAGCTGCTTTGATTCACTGCTCACCAACCTCAACAACCATCATGAGTCCACGGAGGACAGCTTAAAGGGTCGATGCAAAGATGACCCGACATGTCAGATTGAAGCCAAAGGTGCTGTGAATGGTGATGGAGATGGGGAGGACTCCAGCAAGTAAGGAGAAGTACCAGGAGAAAAAGGGGGGGGGTGCTACCCTGCTTGAAGGTGCTGCTTTTAATAGAAAAAAAAAAAAAGTACAGTTGTGTACCTACCATAAATGTAGATGTTCGAGTGTATTCACTGTTGCAGTCATTACACTTGGATTGTCCTGCTGGCAGGCTACCCGCAGTTGGCTTGAATTCCAAAGTCTAGGTCCGGCGTCGGTTGCTGTCGCCTCTTCCCTGATGTCAGTGCGCCAGGGGTACAAAAGATGCAGCAGACGCCATTTTCTTCAGTTTTTCTTGCCCCAGATGTCAGGTGCCCCCAAATAGGAAGGCTAAAAATTATGCCAATAAGTATGCATGCAGTAAAATAAACATTTCCTTCCTCTACAAGCAAATACACTACATAGGTTGTATAGGATAGAGAAGTACAGATAAGTCCCAGCAAAGAAAAAGGGGGATGGTGGGTGGGTAACCTGGACTGCAACAGTGAATACACTCGAACATCTACATTTATGGTAGGTACACAACTGTACTATGTTCATCATGTTTTACTGTTGCAGTCATTACACTTGGGTTGAATCCCAAAGCTGAGGTTGGGTGGCTGGGTCTAAATAGGATTCAGAGAGGCTATAAGGCCCTGCAGAACTGCAGTGGCAAAGCCTGCTCTGGATTTAGAGTAGAGAGGTAAGTGGTAGTGCTTGGTAAAAGTGTGCACTGAGCTCCAGGTTGCAGCCTCTAAAATGTCCTTGGTTGGTACTCCTCTGAGGAAGGCTGCTGAAGTGGCTGCTGCTCTGGTTGAATATGGCCTAATGCCCTTAGGCACTGATTTGCCATGTTGTGAATAGCAGAAACAAATACAGTGGCCTATCCATTTTGAAGCAGTCTGCTTTGAGACAGCCTTTCCTTGTGCTCCTGCAGCATGTGCCACTAGGAGTTGCTCAGTCTTTCTGAAAGCTTTAGTTCTGTCCAAGTAGAAGCGTAGCTGTCTGTGTATGTCCAAAGAATGTAGGAGTCGCTCACCCTTATTCTGTGGGTTTGGATAAAAAGTAGGCAAATTAATGGTTTGGTTAAGGGCCACACTGGACACTACCTTAGGCATAAAAATGGGGTTAGTCCTCAGAGAAACCCTGTCTGGATGAAAGATGATAAAAAGGTTCCACAGCCATGAGTGCCTGTAACTCCGAGACTCGTCTTGCAGAGGTTATTGCTAGGAGCAGAGCTGTTTTCCTAGATAAAAACTTCATTTCAGCTGAATTGGTTGGCTCAAAAGGCGGTAGTGTGAGTTCTTCCAAGACATAATTAAAGGTCCCATGCAGGTATTGGTGCTCTCCTTGGTGGTCTTATGCTTTTGGCCCCTTTGGGGTACTGCCTTAGCAACGGATGTGAAAAAATTGGTGGTTCCGTATTATAAATGAGCTGAAATGGCAGAGGTATGGATTTTAATTGATGAAAAAGACAGGCCTTTGTCCAGCATCTCAGTTAGGTATTGTAAAATCTGAGGAATATTTGGTGCAAACGTGTCAATTCCTTGTGCCTGGTTCCAAGCACAGAATCTTTTCCATTTTTCTGCACAAGATTTCCTGGTACTGGGCCTCCTGGCCTCCAAAATAACATCCATCACTGCTTTAGAGAGAGGTGTGTTCTGAATGGCTACATTATCCGCCATGCTGCCAGATTTAGGGTTCTGAGTTGGCTGTGCTGAATCAGATTGTGTCGTTGAGTCAGTAAGTGAGGAATTAGAGGCAATGTCCAGGCTGTGCCCTGAGACCAGCTCTTTAGGATTGGATACCAGTGCTGGTGGGGCCAGTCTGGAGCAATCAGAATAATTTTTGGCTTCTCTTGTCTGACCTTTAGGAGTACCTTAGGAAAGAGAGGCAGAGGAGGAAAGGCATATACTGTTAGGGTTTTCCAGCTGAATGATAGAGTGTCCACTTTCCATGCTTGCTTGTGATAAGACCTTGTGCAGAATCTCTGTAGTTGGCAGTTGTGAGGGGAGGCAAATAGATCTATGTCTGGGCATCCCCATTTCTTAGGTATCATGCTGAAGATTTGTGGATCCAGTTTCCACTCGTGGGGATCTCTGAGGTTTCTGCTTAGCTCGTCTGCCAGAATATTTTTCTTTCCTGGCAGGAATTGTGCTTGCACGTGTACTTGAAAAGTCAATGCTGTGTCCCACAAGGTCATGGCTTGTCTGCAGAGGGGATAGGAATGTGTGCCTCCCTGCTTGCTTATGTACCACATGACTGTAGTATTGTCCGTCCTTATCCGTAGTTATCCTGGATGAAGTAGATCCTTGAAAGCTGTCAGGGCATTTTGAACAGCTAGCATCTCTTTTTGATTGATATGAATATGCATTTGGCTTGTGGGCCATGTGCCCTGAATACATTTTCCTGCCATGTGGGCCCCCCAGGCATAATCTGATGCATCTGTTGTTATTGTCTGCCTGGCTGTGGGTAAAGTGAATGGCTGTCCCTTGTTGTGGTGACAGGCCTGTGCCCACCATCGAAACTCCTGTTGCAGGCAAGGAATGAGGGTAATTAATGTTTCCAGGCTGTGACAATGTTGAGTCCAAACACTTTTTAGATACCATTGTAGTTTCCTCATATGCAGTCTGGCATATGGAATTAGCAGAATGTAGGATGCCATGAAGCCCAAAGTCTGCAGAATTTTCCTTGCAGATAACTGGGTCTTTGTTGCCAACATTTTGAAGTAAGAAGTCAGTTGCCTTTGCTTGTCTGGCGTGAGATAAGCCATCTGGGCAGTTGTATTTAAGCTTGCACCCAGGAATATTATCTCTTGAGAGGGTAAAAGTTTTGATTTCTTTTCGTTTACTGTGTACCTTAGGCAAATTACTAATCTTTTTACAAACGCCAGATGCTTTAGTAAAATGTCCTTGTTCTCTGCTTGAATAAGGCAATCGTCCAAGTAAGGATATATTTGAATTCCTCTGTCTGCAAAATGTAATTACTGGTGCCAGGCATTTTGTGAAGACCCTGGGCGCAGTAGATAAGCCAAAGGGCAGTGCAGATAATTGGTAGTGCATTGAGCCAGCTATTAATCTGAGGTATCTTCTGCAAGATTGTCTGATTGATACATGCAGGTACGCCTCTTTTAGTTCCAAAGTTACAAGCCAAGCGTTCTTGCCCAGCATGGGCAGAAGCTGCTGCAGAGTTAACATTTTGAATTTTGGAACGTCCAGAAATGTACTTAGAATAGACAGGTCCAGTATTGGTCTCCAGGCTTTGTCCTTTCTGGGCACCAAGAAAAGTCTAGAGTAAAATCCTTGTCCCTGCTCTTGCTGTGGTACTCGCTGAATGGCCCTCATGTCCATGAGGGATGAAACTTGTTTTTGTGCCTCTGCCCATTGATTGTGTGGCAGGTCTGGCATACCTTTTGCCCTTGGCAGGGTATGAAAGTGAAACCTGTAGCCCTGGGACACTAAATTCAAGACCCATTTGTCCTGGGTGGCCATGTGCCAATTTGGAGAAAAAAGTGCTAGTTTTCCCCCTAAGGGGGCTGCCAAAAGATAAGTGCTTGGTGCTGGCAGAGGGAAGTCATTGGGACGGTTTCCTGTATGGCTGTGATTTGTCTTCTCCGCTTTTGGAGGTAGAAGCGCCCCACTGTTTAGGCCTGTATGAGCCCTGGGGCTAGGATCTGCCTCTGGGGCGTCTGTATCTGCCTCTTTGTGGCCTGTCTGACATTGGAAAGGACCAATTCTTTGTAGGCCAGTTCCTGCTAAATCTGGGTGGCTGTACCTGTAAGAAATCCTTTACTGTTTGCATAGATTTCGCTTTGTCCTCCATTTTTTTCAACACCTCCTCTGCTTTAACACCAAATAAAGTATCATGCTGTAATGGAGCATCTAGTAATTTTGCTTTAACATGATCAGACAGATTCTGTTCCTTTAACCAAGCATGCCTCCCAATGACAGAACCCGTAACTGCGGCCCTGCAAGAGGCCTCCATAGAATCAAAACCACATTGCAATGTATGCTGTCCCACTTGTTCAGTAGCATGCAATAAATCCTGCATTTCCTTATTTTCTGCACAATCAGAATTTGACAACATTTTCTGTTTTAGCAGTGACATTAAGTATTGCTGATATTTAAACATATGAAATTGACAGTTTAAAGCCCTCACAGCCAAAGTAGCAGAAGTGTAAACCTTTTTTTCCCTATCTGTCTAGCGCCCTTGAATCCCTGTCAGAGGGGATAGGGTTTTTTGCAGTAGAAGCCTTGACCCCTTTGGGACCCTGAGAAATAGTTTCTGGGTCAGCAGCAGGGTTTTTATAAAGGAATTTATGTGAATCTGGAACCCTGTAGTATCTGTCTGGTTTAACAGGGGCAGGGGGTAAAGAATCAGGAGAAAGGCCGGATTCTGAAAAGACATCTACAATGTCTAACACAAGAGGAATAGCCAGAGGTCTGTGTTGTGGTAGTAAAAGAAAATCTCTAAGCCTTTTCTTAGATTCTGAATAGTCTTGACTCTCCCAATGGAAGTGCTCCCTCATGGTATGCAGGGTTTCCCCAAAAGAATAGCCCTCAGGCGGGGATGCTGAAGGGATAGATTCTTCAGCATCAGAATCCTCAAAAGGAAGAAGAGAGTATTTCTGTTCAGAGGAAATGGAAACCTGATCTGAAGATTCATATTCTGTCTCTTGCCTAGGTCTCTTGTCAGGAGGGGGATGGAAACCGCTGATCAATGTAATTAGGTCTTCAGACATTTTTAGCATCTGTTTTTTAGGCATGGAAGTCCGTCCAGGAGAATGCTGTACTTCTTTCTTTGTCCTTAGAGCTGCTTGATTTGGAAGCTGAAGTAGGCTTTATATATAACTGTGTAGGTCTGAAAACACCCTCAGAAGCCAATGCCTGCTCAGCGTCTACGGACCCATCTGAGGGAATAGTTTCCAAGTGTCCAATATCTTGAGTATCCAGAAGCCTAGGTGGTTCCACGTGGGAGTCGTCAGCGGCCTGTGGCTCTGAGGTAGCGGGCGTCAGGGGCTGCGAAAAAGCCTCAGTGAGTACCGGCGAACCGGCGACTGGCTTAGCGGAAGCCTAGTCGGTTTTGGACCTCAGATGCCTGACCTTTTCTTTTTCCTTGCGCTTTTTTAGAAACTCCAGTCGTAGGTTCTTCCGACGGCATGAATCTTTGGCCAAAGTAATGAAAAGCAAAATCGTACCAATGCTCACTAGTGCGTTGGTTAAATCTAGCACAAAACCGACAGTTAGCAAAAAGTAATAAAAAGTAAAATCATACCGATGCTCAATAGTGCGTTGGTTAAATCTAGCACAAAACCGACAGCTAGCAATGTTGTGATCAGAGCCTAGGCAAGGAATACAGTAAGAGTGAAAATCCTTATGAGGTATTTGCTTCCCACAAGAAATACAATTGTTAACTTTTTCTGACATCGGTCTGGAGCAAGAAAAAAGTTTCCCCAATGGGGTACTTAGCTTTAATGAAGACTTTGGACCTGAAATTCGTCTTTGAAAATTCTCAGGAGTTGGCCGACCAGCACTTGCGAACTGCTTTTGCTTCGGGCACCGCACAGCAAGAAAGACAGAAGAAAATGGCGTCTGCTGCATCTTTTATACCCCTGGGGTACTCACATCAGGGAAGAGGCGACAGCAACCGACGCCGGACCTAGACTTTGGAATTCAGGCCGACTGCGGGTAGCCTGCCAGCAGGATAACCCAAGTGTAATGACTGCAACAGTGAAACACGTTGAACATCAGGTTATCACAGGACCAGAGAAGCTTTCCAATAAGCCTTTGTCACCAAAGGTGATCAGCTCCAAGATGTCTAAGCCAAAGCCACAGCCAAAAGCTGAGGGACCTTTAGACATGAGGAACCCAAAGGAGCTACCCCCAAGGTGGAAGCAGAGGAAGACCTTTTGCATTTCCCTTCTGGAGTGCATGGAGTCTTCACAGCTGTGGCTTCATAAACTCAGTCTTGGAATCTAGAGGACTTAGAAACAGAAGATGAAGAACTGGATGGCAAAAGTCCCCAGAGGATGAGCTTGGCCTTGCACTCATTAAGGGCAGACAGAGCAATCGAAGTCTAAATGCTCTGGACCCAGGCAATGAAAACAATTGGTGTGCATCCTGTGAGGGCAGTCTGTGCTCACAGGAGATGTACTTTTTAACCCCTTCTCCCTAGGGATACAGACACACACAAATGCTCTAAAAAGTACAGTTTTGTACCTACCATAAATGTAGATGTTCGAAGATCCACATTGCTGCAGTCCTAACACTAGGGGTAGTCCGCTGTCCCAGTCGACCCGAACACCAAAGTATAAGGCTGACGTCGGTCAAGGCGCATTAGTCTGACGTCAGGACGTCAGGGTACAAATGCGCATGACCGACGTCATATCCTCAGTCTTTTCTTGCCCCAGATGTCAGAAGACCCTAAAAAGATAAGGCCAAAACCAAAAAACACCAAACACTCCTGTACCAAATATATGTACAATATATACAAATTTACAAAAGTACAACCCCACCCACACAACCACCCCTAAACACAGAGGTGAAGGAGGGAGGGTAAATTGGACTGCAGCAATGTGGATCTTAGAACATCTACATTTATGGTAGGTACAAAACTGTACTATGTTCTTCATCTCACATTGCTGCAGTCCTAACACTTGGGTAGAATCCCAAAGCAGAGGTAAGGGAGGCTGGCAAATCATAAAGAAGCAGGAGCTGTCAACATGCCCTGCAAAATAGCCGTGGCAAAACCAGCCCTAGATTTAGAGTAGAGAGGAAGGTGGTAATGCTCAGAGAAAGTATGCACTGAACTCCAAGTAGCTGCCTCCAAAATATCCTTAGTTGCCACCCCCCTTAGAAATGCTGTTGAAGTGGCAGTAGCCCTAGTGGAATGAGGCCTAATCCCAGCTGGAATCTCCTTGCCATGATGGGAATAACAAAATGCAATGCAAAACCCAATCCACTTAGAAATAGTTTGTTTTGACACAGGCTTGCCCTGAGAACTCAAAGCAAAAGAAACAAACAACTGCTGAGACTGCCTAAAATCCTTAGTCCTGCTTAAATAATAACGCAACTGCCTGTGTACATCTAAAGTGTGCAAAATCTTTTGCCCCTTATTTTGGGGATCTGCATAAAAAGTAGGCAAATGAATAGTTTGGTTTAAAGCCACACTAGAGACCACCTTAGGCATAAAGGAAGGATTAGTACGTAATGATACCCTATCCTTATGGAAAATCAAAAAAGGCTCAACCGCCATAAGGGCCTGCAATTCAGAAACCCTTCTTGCAGAAGTAATGGCCAACAAAAAGCAGTCTTCCATGACAAGTATTTCAATTCAGCAGTAGCCATGAGGCTCAAAAGGTTGTAGAGTAAGTTTCTCCAACACAAAATTGAGGTCCCAAGCAGGAGTAGGAGCTCTACGTGGGGTCTTATATTCTTTGCCCCTCTAAGAAATTGCTTGAACAAAGGATGAGAAAACAATGGTGGGTCACAATCATAGTGAGCTGAAATTGCTGCAGCATGAATCTTAATGGAAGAGAAAGACAAACCTTTGTCCAATAACTCAGTAAGATATTGAAGAGCCACACTCAAATT
Organism: Protopterus annectens; assembly: GCF_019279795.1. NCBI lineage: Eukaryota > Metazoa > Chordata > Ceratodontiformes > Protopteridae > Protopterus > Protopterus annectens. The sequence goes on along the minus strand of NC_056737.1, from coordinate 383,960,635 downwards.
AGGCTCAGAAACCTCCAAATCCTTTGCTGCACTCCAAAATAAAAATCTCTTCCATTTTTCTGCGTACACTTTCCTTGTACTAGGTCTTCTGGCTTCCATAATCACATTCAAAACTTGTTGAGGAAGTTGAGACCTGCTGTGGTTCAAAACAGAATATGCCAGGCTGTTAGATGAAGAGAGTGAAGCTTGACATTGAGTAGATGACCGTCCCTCTGAGACAATAGGTGTGGAATCAAAGGTAAAGGCCATGGAGGCTTCCTTACCAGACTCCTCAGTAATGGGTACCAGTGTTGCCGAGGCCAATCTGGAGCTATTAAAATCATCCTTGGCTTGTCTTGTCTGACCTTTAGGAGTACCTTTGGGAGGAGAGGCAGAGGTGGAAAGGCATACACATGAAGATTTTTCCAACTGAAAGAAAGAGCATCCACTTTCCAAGCTGTGTGATGAAACCTTTTCGTGCAAAACTTTGGCAGCTGGTGGTTTAGTGGAGAAGCGAACAGATCTATGTCTGGAGTTCCCCATGACACTGTCAATTTCTGAAATACATGAAGATCCAGTTTCCACTCGTGGGGATCCATGATTTGCCTGCTTAACACATCTGCTAAGGAGTTCTGTGCTCCCGGCAGAAACCTTGCCTGAAGATTTAGTTGCAAGCTGAGCGCAGTCTCCCACAAAATCATTGCTTGCCTGCATAGAGGATAAGAATGTGTTCCCCCTTGTTTGTTGATGTACCACATGACAGTTGTGTTGTCTGTTAGAATCAACACCTGCCCTGGAAGAAGTAACTCCTTGAAAGCCATTAATGCAAACTGGACTGCTAACATCTCCTTCATGTTGAAATGTAGATGCTGTAGACTGGCAGACCACTTGTCTTGTATCCACTTTCCATTCAGATGAGCTCCCCAAGCTATGTCTGAGGCATCTGTCGTTAGAATCTGACTCGCCTCTGGCCGGGTCACAGAGAGTCCCTTGTTTAGGTGACATTCCTGAGCCCACCACAAAAATTCCTTTTGAATGCAAGGTATTATTTGAATGACAGTGTCCAAATCCTGGCAGTGCTGTGTCCATACATTTTTGAGATACCATTGCAGCTTCCTCATATGCAGTTTGGCATTGGGAAGCACCAGAATACAAGATGCCATGAACCCTAAGGCTTGAAGGACTGTCCTTGCAGTCAGCCCGGACTGAAGAGATAGTTGATGGAAGTAAAGTGAAAGATTCTTTTGTTTGTCCGGGGTTAAAAAGGCCATCTGGGTTGCTGTATTCACTCTCACACCCAGAAAGCACATGTCTTGAGAGGGTACTAGACTGGACTTTATTTCGTTCACAGAATACCCCAGGCATCTTAGCACTGCTATCACATATTCCAAATGCTGAAAAGGTCTTCCTTTTCTTGAGCCAGAATCAGGCAGTCGTCCAAGTAAGGATAGATTTGTATTCCTTTTAGCCTGAAGTAAGCTATCACTGGAGCCAGAACTTTTGTGAATACTCTGGGCGCAGTAGATAAGCCAAAGGGCAATGCAGAGAACTGATAATGGGAATTCCCAGCTCGAAAACGCAGATACTTCCTGCAACTTAGTCTGATAGGCACATGAAGGTAAGCCTCCTTGAGATCTAAAGTTACCATCCAGTGATCTTTTCCCAGCAGAGGTAAAAGCTGTTGTAACGTCAACATTTTGAACTTGGGAATGTCCAGATAAGTGTTGAGGATAGATAAATCCAAAATTGGCCTCCACGTGTTCCCCTTTTTTGGTACTAGGAACAGGCGAGAATAAAATCCTAGGCCCCTTTTTGGCACAGGAACCGGCTGAATGGCCCCTATTTGGAGTAACAGAGAAATTTGCTTGTGAGCCTCTTTTCTTTGTAGAGGAGGAATGTCTGGCATGCCTTTGAAAGGAGGCAAGGTATGGAAATAAAACCTGTAACCGTGGTGAATGATATCCAATACCCATCTGTCTTGGGTAATTAAACTCCAATTTTCTTTGAAAAGTGCCAGCCTTCCTCCCAAAGGTGCTGCCAGACGAGAAGGCTCTGGCAGCTGAAAAGGCAGGTCATTGGGTCTGTTTACGAAAGGACTGACCCCTGCCCTCACCAGAAGACTGAGCAGGTGAACTCCCTGTTCTAGGCCTAAAAGAACCTTGAGCTCTGCCCCTACCACGTCTAGACCTACCCCTAGACTGGGAATCATAAGAAGGATATGTCCACCCCTTAGTAGGCCAATTTCTACTAAACTTGGAGGCTGAACCTGCAAAAATCTTTAACAGTCTGCATAGACTTAGCCTTGTCCTCCATTTTCTTTAAAACTGCTTCCACAGGCTTAACCAAACAACACATCAGATTGTAACGGAGCATCTAAAATCCTTGTCTTAACATGCTCAGCTAAATTCTGATCCCTCAGCCAGGCGTGCCTGCGAAGAACAGAACCAGTGGCAGCCACCCTCGAAGAGGCCTGTACAGCATCAAAACCACATTGCAAAGAATGCTTAACCACCTGTTCAGAAACATGAACTAAATCCTGCAACTCTTTACACTCAATACCTTCCGCCAGAGCATCCACCTTAGACTTCAATTGTGAAAGGAGATAATTTTGGTATTTTAACATGTGGAACTGGCAATTCAAAGCCCTCATGGCTAAAGTGGAAGAAGTATACACCTTCTTTCCCCATCTATCCAAAGCCCTTGCCTCTTTATCAGGAGGAACAGGATTTTTAACAACAGAAGCCTTAACACCTTTAGGCCCCTGAGAAACAGTTTCTGGGTCTGCCCTAGGACTCTTAAAAAGATACTTATGAGCTTCAGGCACCCTATAATACCTATCCGGTTTAACTGGGGCAGGAGGCAAAGAATCAGGGTTCAGGGAAGCCTCTGCACCAACATCTTCCACCACATCCAGAACAGGAGGTATAGCTAAAGGCCTATGCTGGGGTAGAAACAAAAATTCCCTAAGCCTTTTCCTGGAATCAGAGAAATCTTGGCCTTCCCATTTAAAATGCTCCCTCATGGAATGAAGAGTCTCTGAAAAAGAAAAATCCTCAGGAGGAGAAGCTGAAGGAGTAGAATCATCTACATCAGAATCAGAATAAGGAGGATACTCCTGTAAGTCTTCAGCCGAAGACTCAGAAGCCTCCGAACACTGCTCAAAACTCTCAAGCTCAGGTTCCACCCTAGGCCTCTTATCAGGAGGGGGCTCTAATCATAGTAATCAAATCTTCTGCCATTTTAAGCATATGTTTCTTAGGCAGAGACCCTGAAGAACTAGGAGAGACACCCACTGAAGTTAAACCTGGCCTGCCTCTCGAAGAAGCCTTGGAAACAGAAGGGGAGGGCCTAACCACCTTAGGAAGGGAGGGGAGAACAGCTACCTGAGAAGCCCCTTCAGCCTGGCCTACCTCCTGAGAGGACACATCTTGTAACAGTAAAGTCTCTCCCTGAGACTCCAAAGAAACTTCTGGCAGAACCTCCGGCTCCACCGAGCCCTCTAAAGAACCGACGTCCGGGACAGACGGTTCTTCCAACCTAGGCTTTGCTGCTTTGTCCTTGCGCTTTTAGACAAAGCGGCGCCGGAGCATCCGACGGCATTTTATAATTACAACGCTTCCCAAAACTAACCTGGCACAGTCTAATCTTCTCTTTATAGTGCGTTTGTTAAATCTAGCACAAGAGCGACATCCAACAACGCCGTGCTCAGGCTCTAAGCAAGGTATACACAAGGTATGGTAATCCCTATGAGGTAACTGTTCCCCACAAGAAATACAGTTATTCACTTTTTCTGACATCCGGTTAAATACTGAGGCAAGAAAAAACCAAAATATTCCCCAACGGGGTACTTAGCCAACTTTAATTCGGTCTGAAACTCCGACTTCAGAAAATTTCAGAACGCCAACCTGCACTCGCAATACTGCTTCTGCATCGGACCATGCGGCAAAAAAGACTGGGGATATGACGTCGGTCATGCGCATTTGTACCCTGACGTCCTGACGTCAGACTAATGCGCCTTGACCGACGTCAGCCTTATACTTTGGTATTCGGGCCGACTGGGACAGCGGACTACCCCTAGTGTTAGGACTGCAGCAATGTGAGATGAAGAACATCAGGAGAAAAGGGTGGGAAGGGTATAGTGGAAAAGGGCTCTAACTACCTAGTCTAGCAAAACTACCGCACACTACAAAAAAAAAAAAAAAAACTAATACTATCTCAAATGGCTTAGCACTAGAATAAAAGGGTAAGGGAAAAGGAAATCTCATCACTTCTAGGAAGAATCTTGAGAAAAAACGCAAAACACAGAGAGCCAAGGATCTAGCTGCAGACCACAAATGGCAGCAAACTAAACCTAGGGAGTTAGAGAAGCAGGGAGTTCTGGGTACAGGAGGACAAGCCAAGACAAGCTAAAGGCTTCAGAATCATCTGGTGTCTGATCCAGAGTCCCACAGGTTGAATCCAGATGGAGCAGACAACATCAGATCAATTCTTTACTGTCAACTTTATCTGCTTTGAAAAAGTCAAGCCCTGTATATATCAGTTACTTATTCTTATAACAAAATATAAAATTTGCTTTACCTTTGCAGCAGATATTTGCTTTGGTTTCCTTTCATTGTTCCATCTCAAATCACTCAACTCTGGATCACATAAAAGAACAAATCTGAGTAATTTTCAAATGTGGAATTATTAGTTGACGTTAGTTCTTCCCTAAGCAAATATGATTGTTTCATCTTTAGATGATATCTCCTAGATGCATTTCCTTGCCTGTCTTCCACTTCACACTTAAGCCATACTTTTGCAGTCTCAGCAATATTCTCTGCTGTCTTGGTGGTACCTTGTAAAATGTTTTTAAAATATATTTTGCAACAGTTTAGGGTCTGTTTTTAGTAGCAAAGATTTCCCATTAATACATTCATGGAGCTTTTCCATGCTCATGCCGAATGACAAACATTTCTTTATCCTATCTGTAAGCATCTCATTTGACACTCTATAAATGCTGCACACCCATTCACATTTCATTTGCATTCTTGCAGAGAATCAGCACAACACCACCATTCTGACTGGTATACTTGTAACAAAACAGAATTATTCACATCAAAACAATTCAGTATGAGCAATTTAATTACAATTTATTTAAACATTTCAAATCTCTTTTCTTGTCCTGTATTTCAAGACCACCCACATCACATTCCAAGAAATTCCTTAATGGCAAATTCACATACAAGTTCAGAATAACCTCTGAAAGATACTGCATCACTGCTAAATATCTTAAACCTGTATGCCCTCTGGATAAAGTACTAATACTATGTCAATTACTTTTTCAATACCTATTTTCAAGCTTTCTGACAACAAGGTATGGCGTACATGGCTCAGTTCTGTCACTAAATTTACTTGTCTTCATCATGAAGTTATTTTGTATCAGCCTCTTCAGTACCTCAGTCTCGCATTACAATGTTTCTTGAACTGTCCATTATTGCCAATTATACAAACTTTATCATGAAACCCCTCAATCATCTCAGCAACAACTCTCCGAAACTCTTCTAATGCAGACAAAATATCAAATGCAACTCTTACATCTCTGGACCTTCTGATAAACTTTGTCATGTCTTATTTGTCAAAATTCCTGACCGATATCCAGGAGAGAAAACACTTCGCTTCTAGTATGATAGATACTTCTCCAAAATCATAAACTGGATAATGCTCTTTTGACAGCTTTACTTGTGGATTCAAACAAGTATGAATTTTATATGGCTTCACCGTTACAGCCATGCTGCTGACCCATTCAGAAGGTTCTATCAGTTTCTGAATCATGCCCATTTTCTCCACACAGTTCAACTCTTGTTCAGTTCTTTCCCACAAAACTACCAGAACTTACCTTATTGACACAACTGCAGTCCTCACTTCAGGAGCTGCACGAATATGCAAATCTCCTTGTAAATGGCCCAAGCCAGTAAAATACATTTTCTGGGTTACAATGCAACTCTCCATTCACGAGTTCTTTTCAAAACCAAGTTCTTCCAAGTCAAAAGAACTAATACAGAACATATATGTTCAATATCATAAATGCAAAAGTGAATTGTATTCATATAAAACCACTGTTTGACTCTGGTTTTCGTTGCTGACTAGAATAATTAAGCAATTTACAGGACAGCTGTTTCAGGATGTTTTTTTTTTTTTTTTCAGACCCTGTGCTTCAAATACTTGAAGGCCAAGTTAGACTTCACTATAACGCCAACATCAAAAATAAAGTTCACAAACATGACTATTAATGCTGAGAATTTCCTGACAGATTTCCTGCTCACTCTTCAGTAGTGGCTTTTCTATACTTTCCTCTTGTGCCACAAACGATGGGTTTTCATTGAAAAAACAACTGAAAATAACAACCGCCACTACTCCCCAGGTACCTTCGTTGCAGAAAAACAGGAATACTATAACAAAAAAACAACGCAGGCAAGGCTCCAGTTTCACGAACAGTCTTAATAAAACACACAAACACTTTCACCAAATGCTCCTTCAGGTGTGACATAAAAACAAAGTACCTAAGACACTATATTTAACTACTGACCTAAGATCACAGGACACAAAAATTCCCAACTTAAAAGGTACATTTCCTAAAACCCATCCCAAAAACATTTAAAATGCATATAAACAAATCACTACACCCCTTTCATATATGAAATGACCCTGAGGCGCTTACAAGCCTAACCAGGAGTTTATCTCCAGAAAAAAAACCTCAGTCAGCACCTGTTGCCCCTGTCAATGGGGGACAAAGGTGGAACCCCTGGGACATATTTGCGGTTTCCCATCCACTCATCAAGGTTGCGCTTGAAGATGGTCAGTGAGGTACTCTGACGTGTATGGGAAGTCCATTCCAGAGACGGGGCAGCCTCTGGGAGACAAACCTGTCTCTCCAGCAGGTTTTGCTGATGTCTCATATTAGATTTAGGCCTTTCGAGCGAGTAATGCGTGAGAAGTTAGACTTACGGATATGGGGCATCTCTAGTTGGGCAGGGTACGATACTGCCTTATAGGAGAGACACAGATCATCTCTGCAGAGTACAGCAATACAGATTTAAGCCTGTCCGCATAGGACAAGTGATGGAGGCCATGGATTTTCTTTGTGAGGTATTTCTGTGGCCTTTCCAGTTGATGCAGGAGTTTGGAGAGGTACACATGAAATGGGGCATTATACTCAATTATAGACCTAATAAGGGCGGAGTACAGAGGTAAGAACTTATTTTTTTTCTGGATGGAAGCCCTTTACTTATGAGATGAACCAAGTAAAAGGCTTTTCTGACCACTGCTGCTACATGATAGCCGAATGTGAGACTGTTGTCAACTTCAATAGCCAGGCCTCTCACCACAGGTTGTGCATTTACGGGGTTGCTGTCGATGTGATTATCAGCAGGGGCCATGTTCTGGCCAAATGGTATGATAATACATTTTTTTTTTGCATTTAACTTAAGGCCATGACTTTAGCACCAGTCATTTGTTGCTGTGAGACCCTCTTGCAGTAGGTTATCATTTGGGGAGTCAATGACAGCACCTTACAGTAATCCGCAAACTTGGTCAGCCTCAGGCCCTTTGTGTTTGCCTGGACCTCTTGAGAGGTAGATGCCAAACAGTAGGGGATTGTGTTAAAGGCCTTGGCCAAGTCAAGGTAAGCTGTACATACTGACTTTCCCTCATCCAGGGCCTTTGGTGACAGTCTCAAAGAAGTCAACCAGGTTCAAAATGCACGATCTGCCCCTGACAAATCTGAATAGAGTAGGTCAAGTGTTTGGAGATTGCCTATGTCCTTGTTTATTGAGATCCATAATAATACATTCCATGGCTTTACAGATCAGACTTGTCAAGCTAATGTGGCGATAGTTTCTCGGGTCAGCAGTTGCACCACCTTTGTGCAAGGGGATGACAATGACACTTCTCCACTCTGCTGGAATGAAGCCTGTAATTAGGCTGTGGTTGAACAGGAACTGCAAATCTAGTTCTTGCTGGAGATGGTGCAGACTACAGCCTGAGATACTATCAGATCCCATGGAAGCTGTGTTCTTTGTCGTGGATAGGGCCTTTACCACTTGATCTGCACAGATGTGAGGTGTGGGACAAGTATCGGGTATGTCAAATAGGCCTCCAAAGGGGTGGGGAGACAGGGGTTGAAGTTTGCGCTGAACCTATCAGCTAGCAGGTTGGCCAAGTCAAAAGTATCAGTGTAAGTGGTACCGTTAAGTACTAGTTCAGAACAAACCTGGGCTTTTGCCATGGAGGTTCATGACATAAAGTACAGTTTTGTACCTACCATAAATGTAGATGTTCGAAGATCCACATTGCTGCAGTCCTTACACTTGGGTAGTCCGCTGTCCACGGTCGGCCCGAATATCAAAGTATAAGGCTGACGTCGGTCAGGGCGCATTTAACTGACGTCAGGACGTCAGGGTACAAATGCACATGACCGACGTCATATCCTCAGTCTTTTCTTGCCCCAGATGTCAGAAGACCTTAAAAATAAAGGTCAAAACCAAAAGACAGCAAACAAATAACCAACCACCCTTGCACTAACTATATGTACAATATATATACAATATACACAAGATGTACAACCCAACCCACACAACCACCTCCAACTACAGAGGGGAAGGAGGGAGGGTAAATTGGACTGCAGCAATGTGGATCCTCGAACATCTACATTTATGGTAGGTACAAAACTGTACTATGTTCTTCATCTCACATTGCTGCAGTCCTTACACTTGGGTAGAATCCCAAAGCAGAGGTAAGGGAGGATGGCTAACTACAAGGAAGCAGGAGCTGCCAAAATGCCCGGCAAAACCGCAGTGGCAAAACCAGCCCTGGACTTAGAGTAAAGTGGCAGGTGATAATGCCTAGAGAAAGTATGCACAGAACTCCAAGTAGCTGCCTCCAAAATATCCTTGGTTGCCACTCCCCTCAAAAAAGCTGTTGAAGTGGCAGTAGCCCTAGTGGAATGAGGCCTAATCCCAGCTGGAACCTCCTTGCCATGATGGGAATAACAGAAAGCAATGCAAAACCCAATCCACTTAGAAATAGTTTGTTTTGACACAGGCTTGCCCTGAGAACTCAAAGCAAAAGAAACAAACAACTGCTGAGACTGCCTGAACCCTTTAGTTCTGTCCAAATAATAACGCAACTGCCTGTGTACATCCAAAGTGTGCAAAATCTTTTCCCCCTTATTTTGGGGAGTTGCATAAAAAGTAGGCAAATGAATAGTCTGGTTTAAAGCCACACTAGAAACCACCTTAGGCATAAAGGAAGGATTAGTACGTAATGATACCCTATCCTTATGGAAAATCAAGAAAGGCTCAACTGCCATAAGGGCCTGTAATTCAGAAACCCTTCTTGCAGAGGTAATGGCCAACAAAAAAGCAGTCTTCCATGATAAATATTTCAACTCAGCAGTAGCTGCAGGCTCAAAAGGTTGTAGAGTGAGTTTCTCCAACACAAAATTGAGATCCCAAGCAGGAGTAGGAGCTCTTCGTGGGGTCTTATATTCTTTGCCCTCTAAGAAATTGCTTGAACAAAGGATGAGAAAACAATGGCGGACGCAATCATAGTGAGCTGAAATTGCTGCAGCATGAACTTTAATAGAAGAGAAAGACAAACCTTTGTCTAGTAACTCAGTAAGATATTGAAGAGCCACACACAAATTAGGCTCAGAAACATCAAAACCTTTTGCTGCACTCCAAAATAAAAATCTCTTCCATTTATCAGCGTACACTTTCCTTGTACTAGGCCTTCTAGCTTCCAAAATAATATTCAAAACTTGCTGAGGAAGTGGAGGCCCATTATGGTTCAAAACAGAATATGCCAGGCTGTTAGGTGCAGAGAGTGAAGCTTGACATTGAGCAAATGGCTGTCCTCCTGTGACAACAGGTGTGGAATCGAAGGCAAAGGCCATGGAGGCTTCCGTACTAGACTTCTTAGTAATGGGTACCAGTGCTGTCGAGGCCAATCTGGAGCTATTAAAATCATCCTTGGCTTGTCCTGTCTGACCTTCAGAAGTACCTTTGGGAGGAGAGGCAGAGGTGGAAAGGCATACACATGAAGATTGCTCCAATTGAAAGAAAGAGCATCCACTCTCCAAGCTGTGGGATGAAACCTTTTGTGCAAAACTTTGGCAGCTGATGGTTTAGTGGAGAAGCGAACAGATCTAGGTCTGGAGTTCCCCATGACACTGTCAATTTCTGAAATACATGAGGATCCAATTTCCACTCGTGGGGATCCATAATTGCCTGCTCAACACATCTGCTAAGGAGTTCTGTGCTCCTGGCAGAAACCTTGCCTGAAGATTGAGCTGTAAACTGAGAGCAGTCTCCCACAAAATCATTGCTTGCCTGCATAGAGGATAAGAATGCGTTCCCCCTTGCTTGTTGATGTACCACATGACAGTTGTGTTGTCTGTTAGAATCAACACCTGTCCTGGAAGAAGGAATTCCTTGAAAGCTATTAATGCAAACTGGACTGCTAACATCTCCTTCATGTTGATATGTAGATGTTGTAGTCTGACAGGCCACTTGTCTTCTATCCACTTTCCATTTAGATGAGCTCCCCAAGCTTTGTCTGAGGCATCTGTCGTTAAAATCTGACTTGCCTCTGGCCGGGTCACAGAGAGTCCCTTGTTTAGGTGACATTCCTGAGCCCACCACAAAAATTCCTTCTGAATGCAAGGTATTATTTGAATGACAGTGTCCAGATCCTGGCAGTGCTGTGTCCATACATTTTTGAGATACCATTGTAGCTTCCTCATATGCAGTTTGGCATTGGGAAGCACCAGAATACAAGATGCCATGAACCCTAAGGCTTGAAGGACTGTCCTTGCAGTCAGCCCGGACTGATGAGATAGTTGATGGAAGTAAAGGGATAGACTCTTTTGTTTGTCCGGGGTTAAAAAGGCCATCTGGGCTGCTGTATTCAGTCTCACACCCAGAAAGCACATGTCTTGAGAGGGTACTAGACTGGACTTTATTTCGTTCACAGAATACCCTAGGCATCTTAGCACTGCTATCACATATTCCAAATGATGAAGAAGCTCTTCCCTTCCTTGAGCCAGAATTAGGCAGTCGTCCAAATAAGGATAGATCTGTATTCCTTTTAGTCTGAAGAAAGCTATCACTGGAGCCAGAACTTTCGTGAACACTCTGGGCGCAGTAGATAAGCCAAAGGGCAATGCAGAGAACCGATAGTGAGAAGTCCCAGCTCGAAAACGCAGATACTTTCTGCAACTGAGTCTGATAGGAACATGAAGGTAAGCCTCCTTGAGATCCAAAGTTACCATCCAATGATCTTTGCCTAGCAGAGGTAAAAGCTGCTGCAACGTCAACATTTTGAACTTGGGAATGTCCAGATAAGTGTTGAGGATAGATAAATCCAAAATTGGTCTCCACGTGTTCCCCTTCTTTGGTACTAGGAACAGGCGAGAATAAAATCCTAGGCCCACTTCTGGCAGAGGGACCGGCTGTATGGCCCCTAGTTGGAGCAACAGAGAAACCTGTTTGTGAGCCTCTATTCTTTGTTGAGGAGGAACGTCTGGCATGCCTTTGAAAGGAGGCAAGGTATAGAAATAAAACCTGTAGCCGTGGTGTATGATATCCAATACCCATCCGTCCTGGGTAATTAAACTCCAATTTTCTTTGAAAAGTGCCAACCTTCCTCCCAAAGGTGCTGCCAGACGAGCAGGCTCTGGCAGCTGAAAAGGTAGGTCATTGGGTCTGCTTACGAAAGGACTGACCCCTGCCCTCACCCGAAGCCTGTGCAGGAGAACTCCCTGTTCTAGGCCTGAAAGAGCCCTGAGCTCTGCCCTACCACGCCTAGATCTACCCCTAGACTGGGAATCATAAGAAGGATACGTCCACCCCTTAGTAGGCCAATTTCTACTAAACTTTGGAGGCTGGACCTGCAAAAAATCTTTAACAGTCTGCATAGACTTAGCCTTGTCTTCCATTTTCTTTAAGACTGTCTCAACAGGAGGACCAAACAACACGTCAGATTGTAAAGGAGCATCTAAAATCCTTGTTTTAACATGTTCAGACAAATTCTGATCCCTCAGCCAGGCGTGCCTGCGAAGAACAGTCCCAGTGGCAGCCACCCTAGACGAGGCCTGTACAGCATCAAAACCACATTGCAAAGAATGCTTACCCACCTGTTCAGAAACATGTACTAAATCTTGCAACTCTTTACAATCAATACCTACTGCCAGAGCATCAACCTTAGACTTCAATTGTGAAAGGAGATAGTTTTGGTATTTCAACATGTGAAACTGGCAATTCAGAGCCCTCATAGCAAGAGTGGAAGAAGTATAAACTTTCTTTCCCCATCTATCCAAGGCCCTAGCCTCCTTGTCTGTAGGAACCGGATTCTTAACAACAGAAGCCTTAACACCCTTAGGCCCCTGGCTAACAGTTTCTGGGTCTGCCCTAGGACTCTTAAAAAGATACTTATGAACTCCAGGCACCCTGTAATACCTATCCGGCTTAACAGGAGCAGGAGGCAAAGAATCAGGATTAAGAGAAGCCTCTGTAAAAACATCTTCCACTACATCCAAAACAGGAGGTATAGCCAAAGGCCTATGCTGGGGTAAAACAGAAATTCCTAAGCCGTTTCCTGGAATCAGAGAAGTCCTGACCCCCACTTAAAATGCTCCCTCATGGAATGAAGAGTTTCTGAAAAGGAAAAAGCCTCAGGAGGAGTAGCAGAAGGAGTAGAATCATCCACATCAGAATCAGAATAAGGAGAGTACTCCTGCAAGTCTTCAGCCGAAGACTCTGAAACATCTGAAGCTTGCTCAAAACCCCCCAGCTCAGGCTCCACCCTAGGTCTCTTAGCAGGAGGGGGCATAGAACCCCTAATCAAAGTAATCAAATCTTCTGCCATTTTAAGCATATGCTTCTTGGGCATAGTACCTGAAGAGCTGGGGTAACACCAACTGAAGCTAAACCTGGCCTGCCCCTGGGAGAAGCCTTAGAAACAGAAGGAGAGGGCCTAGCCACCTTAGGAAGGGAGGGGAGTATTGTAACCTGAGAAGCCCCCTCAGCCTGACTTGCCTCCTGAGAGGCCACATCCTGCAATAATAAGGTCTCACTCTGGGAACACAAAGAAATCTCCGGTGGAGCCACCGGCTCCACCGACACCTCTAAAGAACCGGCGTCCGGTACAGACGGTTCTTCTAGCCTAGGCTTAACTGCCTTGTCCTTGCGCTTCTTCGAGGAAGCGGGCGTCGGAGCATCCGACGGCATATTATAATTGCACCGCTTCCCAAAGACTAACCTTGCACAATCCAACCTTCTCTTTATAGTGCGTTTATTAAATCTAGCACAAGAGCGACAGCCAACAATGTCGTGCTCAGGCCCTAAGCAAGGAATACACAAAGTATGATAATCTCTATGCGGTATCTGTTTCCCACAAGAAACGCAATTATTAACTTTTTCTGACATCCGGTAAATGACTGAGGCAAGAAAAAACTAAAATATTCCCAACGGGGTACTTAGCCAACTTTGAACTCGGTCTGAAACTTCTAAATCGAAAAATCTCAGAACGCCAATCGGCACTTGCAATGCTGCTTCTGCATCGGACCATGCGGCAAAAAAGACTGAGGATATGACGTCGGTCATGCGCATTTGTACCCTGACGTCCTGACGTCAGTTAAATGCGCCCTGACCGACGTCAGCCTTATACTTTGATATTCGGGCCGACCGTGGACAGCGGACTACCCAAGTGTAAGGACTGCAGCAATGTGAGATGAAGAACATCTGCAGTAGGCTTTGTGGTTCTCCTTTGTTTCTGAGGCTAGTTTCAACTCATAATTGGCTTTGGAGGTTTTCACTAGTGATTTAAATTTGCTTATTGAGGCGGAGGAGGGAGTTTTTCCAATTTGGAATCTGTTCCTTCTTACCCTTGGACAACAGTTTCTTCCTTTTGTTGTAAAGCCTGTTGATACAGGATGTCCACCAGACAGGTTTAAGTTTCCTTGAGGAGCAAGTTTTAGTTCTGCTGGGTATGGCTGAGTCCATGCATTTGTACAGGTGCTTGTATACTGCATGGCATACTGTTCAGCATAGTTGTCTGCATCCTCTGGCGGGGGTGAGGTGGGGTAGAAACTTCAAGTGAGACAGACTGATGATCTGATCTCACCAGGGAAGAATATACTATGGGAGTGGTGCAGTGTTCACCCATGTTTGTGAGAACCAAGTCCAGAATGGTATCTCCCCTTGTGGGGGTTGAGACCAGCTGGTTTTAGTGCGTTAGAATCGATGAAGTAAAGGAATCATTGGGTGAGTGCATTAGTGCAGGAATAGCTCACCTGGTCTATAGGTTCATAGGTTGGTACTGGGCTATCTGCCCGAAGGCATATATTAGCCCAGCCACGTTGTGCAGTATTCACTGCCCCTTTAGTAGTTCCCTAGACCCTTGTACTAGCAGCTAGTACCCTTGGCCCCTATCTAGTAGTGCTGTTGGTGTGATCCCCGGTGTAAACTTTCTGTTACCCATCCACTCATCAAGGTTCCTCGAAGTGTGAAGTGAGGGGCTCTGTCTTATGTAGATCGGGACCCTGTTCCATAGTAAGGGAAGTATGGTGGGGTAGTTGAAGTCACCAAGGATCAGGGTGTTAGTGGGTACTTCGATGGAGTCAAGTAGGTCCAGGTAGGAGTAACAGGTGTCCTGAGTCATGGAGGGGGGGGGGCTATAGCTGGCTATAACTTGGATGGGTGTCTTTCCAACTGTTAGTTGCAGTTAGAGTAATTCCAGTGCATCATGTTGTCAAACCAGTGTGGAGGTGTGCCTGTCCTTAATAAAGACAGAGAATCCACCCATCCTTAGTCATTCAGACCTCGTTTTGGGGGTAGGAAAGTGTGGAATAAAATATAGCCTGGTAAGACAGGGGTGCACTCCTCAGCCCTGAACCAAGTTTCCATGACCACACAGACATCGGCATCTTCCAGTGTGAGGAGAGCCTCCAGTGAGTGCATTTTCAGGTTAAGGCTCCTAGCATTAACTAGTATGACCTTCAATTTTCTATTTGACAGATCTTTTATGCTAGAAGATTTGTCTTTGGGACACAGCCTAAAAAAGGCAAAATGGGGGGAAGCAGGAGCTTTGGCCAGGACCCAAACCCCAAGGGGGGAGCCTAACACCCATGTCATATCAGGCAGACAGATACTGGATCCTCTTGAAAAGACATCAGAAGCTAAGCAAATTGTGGAAATCAATTATTTTTTGCTGGTACTGTGGTATCACTCTTGGTGAAGGTAGGATGGTGCTTAGGGCTAGGGTCATACATGCCTGGGACACATACTCGGAGAGCTCAATTATGTCTCTCTTCATATAGTCCAGGGAAGTACATCTCAAGTCATTCACACAAACATGGACAATGACAGAGTCATACTTGTACCTGTTGTGGAGAGACTAAGTGCGTGTGTGATATGGTAGATTCTAGCACCCGACAAACAACTGACCGTGACCTTCTCCTTGTCGAGCCTGGTGAGGGGGACATCAGTGTGCCTCACTATTGAGTCGCCAATGACTAGTATGTTTGGTTTACTAATATGCCTAATGGGCTGTGTTTATGAGACACTGTGTGATGTATTTGGTGGTGTGTGTGGAATGTTTGAGTGTGTGTTTTGGGAGTCTCTGTTGTTTAGTTAAGTTTTTATTTAGGACCCCTGCATAGGTGGGTGTGTGTTGTGCTTGGCTATGCGATGTGGGTGGTGTGGTATTTGTGCTGGCAACCTCCTCTTTTGTCAAGAGTACTGATTGTGGCACGACAAAGCATGGATTCCAGGTTACTGATGTAGATGCATTTCTCTCAAGTAGAAGAATGATATGCTATGAGAAGAGGACTGTCTGTGAACATGAGGCAGTTGCTACACTGTCTCAATATGCCCATGTCGACCAGGCTGGCGGGAGAAACTGGTGGGAACTGTCCAGACTTAGTGTTCTGAATACTTGGCGGACTTGTGGAGAGCAGGTTTTGATAAGGGTTTGTCCACAAGAGTGTAGACCACAAAAACCTTAAATATAAAACAACTGGCGCTAAAACCAAAACGAAGATGCTTAGAATAGCAGATAAATTTAAATCAGGCTACGCACAAGCAGTAATAAATGCAGAATAAGAGCATTTGAACACTTAAGAGCACACACAGAACAGCAAAATAAAGTAACAAAAGTAGGTAGAAAACAATTACAGTAAAAGCAGCTGAAAAAACTAACTAGATTACTAGACTACGGGGGTTGTCGTTCTCCCCAGATGCTCTCTCTGTACAAAGTAGATAGAGCTGATGAGATGGGACTGGCAGGAGTGCCTGAAATCAATGAAGCAAGGGGGTAGTCCTTCCCAAACTATCTCACTGGACTCAGTTGAGGGAGAAAATGAGTTGGAATGTCCAAGCATAAATTTACAGCAGGGGCGGGCAATTCCAAAGCCACCAAGTTTAAGACTACAGCAACAGTAAGGAGGGAGTGTGGGGAAACCAAACTGCAGAGAGAGAGAGAGAGAGAGAGACCACACTATTCAATTAATATTCAATTAAACAAATAAATAAAACTCACTACAGTTTTCTCAACTATCACTGAAACAGTGCAACTGACTTAAATCAGCTTATGTCCATATGGTTGCATATAACTCACAGCCAGCCAAAAAGCTCTGCTACTGAGCAGAAATACACATAAATATAACTATACCAGTACTATAAGACACACGATAGACCCTCAGGCTATCAGACAAACACAAAACTTCACAAAAGTAACCCCTCCCCCCACTGAAACCAGATGGCTTAGAGTTCTAGTACTGAACTAGCCCTGACAAACAAAATGAGAGACAGACCACAATACTCAATATTGAATGAAACAAATAAGTAAATGCAGTACAGTTTTGTTAACTACCAATGAAAGAGTGCAAGTGCAAAAAAGTTTACTTAATTCAGCTTGTATGTCCAGATGGTTGTAGATCAGTCACAGCCAGCCAAGAAGCTCTGTTACTGAGCACAAATACGCAGGAATGTAACCATACCAGTCCTATAACAGAGAGGATAGAACCCCCCCAGCAATTAGATAAACACAAAACATCACAGAAGTAAACAACTGCAGAGAGAGCGACCACAATAATCAATTAATATTCAATGAAACAAATAAATAAATGCTGTACAGTTTTGTTAACTATCACTGAAAAGTACAGTTTTGTACCTACCATAAATGTAGATGTCAGATAGGTATGCATCTGCAGTCCTAACATATGGGTTGTCCTGCCTCAGGCAGCCCTTCGGTCGGCCGGATTCCAAAGTCTGGGTCTGGCCTCGGCTGATGTCGCACTTCACCCGACGTCATAGCTGCTGGGGTATAAAGGTATCAGCCGACACCATTTTCCTCAGTGTTTCTTGCCCCAGATGCCAGGTGCCCTCTAGGAAGGCTAAATTTGGATAAATGCAAATAATTCCAAAACAGTAGAATCAAAAATAATATATATATATATATATATATATATATATATATATATATATACATATATACATATATACAAACAAATACACCACAATAAATTCCCCCAGCTAGCTAAAAGAGGGGTAAGAACCCTAGGAATACCACAGAGGGGAAGGAGGGTGGGTAATCCTGACTGCAGATGCATACCTATCGGACATCTACATTTATGGTAGGTACAAAACTGTACGATGTCCTTCAAGGATGCATCTGCAGTCCTAACATATGGGTAGAATACCATAGCCAAACTGGGGGAGGAGGCACTAAGATAAAGATGGTGTAGTCAAGATCCCTTGCAAAACAGCAGTTGCAAAACCTGCTCGGGATCTAGAGTATAAAGGAAGATTATAATGCTTGGCAAATGTATGCACGGAGCACCAAGTAGCAGCTTCTAAAATGTCTTTGGTAGCCACTCCTCGTAGGAAAGCTGTAGTGGTGGCTGTAGCTCTTGTGGAGTGAGGTCTGATATTTTCAGGAGTTGCTTTTCCATGAAAAGAGTAACAAAATCTAATGCAATTTCCTATCCATTTTGAGATTGTCTGTTTTGAAATTGCTTTTCCTTGCGTTCCTGTTGCATATGCTACCAGAAGCTGGTCAGTTTTTCTGTTGGTCTTAGTTCTGTCCAGATAGTAGCGTAATTGTCTGTGCACATCCAAGGTGTGTAGTAGTCTTTCCCCCTGTTCTGTGGGTTGGGGAAGAATGTAGGTAAATGAATGGCTTGGTTCAATGATACTCTGGAGACCACTTTTGGCATAAAAGTAGGGTTAGTTCTCAGAGACACCCTATCCTGATGGAAGATAAGGAAGGGCTGTACTGCCATTAATGCCTGTAACTCAGATACCCTTCTCGCTGAAGTGATCGCTAGCAGGAAAGCAGTTTTCCAAGATAAGAACTATAAGTCTGCTGTTGCTGCTGGTTCAAAAGGGGGAAGTGTTAACTTTTCCAGCACAAAGTTGAGATCCCATGTAGGTAAAGGCGGTTTCCTTGGAGGCTTTACATTTTTGATTCCCCTCAAGAACTGCCTGAGTAGAGGATGAGAGAAGACAGGAGGATCCATGTTGTATTCTGCTGAAATTGCTGATGCATGAATCTTAATGGAGGAGTAGGACAGGCCATTGTGGAACAGTTCTGCTAAGTATTCCAGGATGTGTGCTATGTTTGCCAATGAGACATTTTCGCCCTTTGCTGCACTCCAAATGAGGTATCTTTTCCATTTGGCTGAATAAGTTTTCCTTGTGGAGGGTCTGCATGCCTCCAGGATAATGTCCTTAACCCTCTAAATAGTACAGTTTTGTACCTACCATAAATGTAGATGTTCGAGGATCCACATTGCTGCAGTCCTAACTATTGGGTAGTCCGCTGTCCAGTCGGCCCGAATACCAAAGTATATGGCTGACGTCGGTCAGGGCGCATTAGACTGACGTCAGTACGTCAGGGTACTAATGCGCATGACCGACGTCATATCCTCAGTCTTTTCTTGCCCCAGATGTCAGAAGACCCTAAAAAGACAAGGCCAAAACCAAAAACTCCAAACATACCTGCACCAAAAATATGTACAATAAATACAAAATTACCAGAATATAACCTCACCTACACAACCACCCCTAAACACAGAGGGGAAGGAGGGAGGGTAATTGGACTGCAGCAATGTGGATCCTCGAACATCTACATTTATGGTAGGTACAAAACTGTACTATGTTCTTCATTCCACATTGCTGCAGTCCTAACTATTGGGTAGAATCCCAAAGCAGAGGTAAGGGAGGCTGGCAAATCATAAGGAAGCAGGAGCTGACAACATGCCTTGCAAAATAGCTGTGGCAAAACCAGCCCTAGACTTAGAGTAGAGAGGAAGGTGATAATGCTTAGAGAAAGTATGCACTGAACTCCAAGTAGCTGCCTCCAAAATATCCTTAGTTGCCACCCCTTAGAAATGCTGTTGAAGTGGCAGTAGCCCTAGTGGAATGAGGCCTAATCCCAGCTGGAATCTCCTTGCCATGATGGGAATAACAAAATGCAATGCAAAACCCAATCCACCTAGAAATAGTTTGTTTTGACACAGGCTTGCCCTGCGAACTCAAAGCAAAAGAAACAAACAACTGCTGAGACTGCCTAAAATCCTTAGTCCTGCTTAAATAATAACGCAATTGCCTGTGTACATCTAAAGTGTGCAAAATCTTTTCCCTTTATTTTGGGGTCTGCATAAAAAGTAGGCAAATGAATAGTTTGGTTTAAAGCCACACTAGAAACCACCTTAGGCATAAAGGAAGGATTAGTACGTAATGATACCCTATCCTTATGAAAAATCAAAAAATGCTCTACCGCCATAAGGGCCTGCAATTCAGAAACCCTTCTTGCAGAAGTAATGGCCAACAAAAAGCAGTCTTCCATGACAAGTATTTCAATTCAGCAGTAGCCGCGAGGCTCAAAAGGTTGTAGAGTAAGTTTCTCCAACACAAAATTGAGATCCCAAGCAGGAGTAGGAGCTCTACGGGGGTCTTATATTCTTTGCCCCTCTAAGAAATTGCTTGAACAAAGGATGCGAAAACAATGGTGGGTCACAATCATAGTGAGCTGAAATTGCTGCAGCATGAATCTTAATGGAAGAGAAAGACAAACCTTTGTCCAATAACTCAGTAAGATATTGAAGAGCCACACTCAAATTAGGCTCAGAAATCTCCAAATTGTGTGCTGCACTCCAAAATAAAAACCTCTTCCATTTTTCTGCGTACACTTTCCTTGTACTAGGTCTTCTGGCTTCCATAATCACATTTAAAACTTGTTGAGGAAGTTGAGACCTGCTGTGTTTCAAAACAGAATATGCCAGGCTGTGAGATGAAGAGAGTGAAGCTTGACATTGAGCAGGTGACCGTCCCTCTGAGACAACAGGTGTGGAATCAAAGGTAAAGGCCATGGAGGTTTCCTTACCAGACTCCTCAGTAATGGGTACCAGTGTTGCCGAGGCCAATCTGGAGCTATTAAAATCATCCTTGGCTTGTCTTGTCTGACCTTTAGGAGCACCTTTGGGAGAAGAGGCAGAGGTGGAAAGGCATACACATGAAGATTTTTCCAACTGAAAGACAGAGCATCCACTTTCCAAGCTGTGTGATGAAACCCCTTTGTGCAAAACTTTGGCAGCTGGTGGTTTAGTGGAGAAGCGAACAGATCTATGTCTGGAGTTCCCCATGACACTGTCAATTTTGAAATACATGAAGATCCAGTTTCCACTCGTGGGGATCCATTATTTGTCTGCTTAACACATCTGCTAAGGAGTTCTGTGCTCCGGCAGAAACCTTGCCTGAAGAGTTAGTTGCAAGCTGAGCGCAGTCTCCCATAAAATCATTGCTTGCCTGCACAACGGGTAAGAATGTGTTCCCCCTTGTTTGTTGATGTACCACATGACAGTTGTGTTGTCTGTTAGAATCAACACCTGCCCTGGAAGAAGTAACTCCTTGAAAGCCATTAATGCAAACTGGACTGCTAACATCTCTTTCATGTTGATATGTAGATGCTGTAGTCTGGCAGGCCACTTGTCTTGTATCCACTTTCCATTTAGATGAGCTCCCCAAGCAATGTCTGAGGCATCTGTCGTTAGAATCTGACTCGCCTCTGGCCGGGTCACAGAGAGTCCCTTGTTTAGGTGACATTCCTGAGCCCACCACAAAATTCCTTTTGAATGCAAGGTATTATTTGAATGACAGTGTCCAAATCCTGGCAGTGCTGTGTCCATACATTTTGAGATACCATTGCAGCTTCCTCATATGCAGTTTGGCATTGGGAAGCACCAGAATACAAGATGCCATGAACCCTAAGGCTTGAAGGACTGTCCTTGCAGTCAGCCTGGACTGAAGAGATAGGTGATGGAAGTAACTGGAAAGATTCTTTTGTTTGTCCGGGGTTAAAAAGGCCATCTGGGCTGCTGTATTCAGTCTCAC
This sequence comes from Protopterus annectens, assembly GCF_019279795.1. Lineage (NCBI taxonomy): Eukaryota > Metazoa > Chordata > Ceratodontiformes > Protopteridae > Protopterus > Protopterus annectens. The sequence goes on along the minus strand of NC_056737.1, from coordinate 383,939,225 downwards.
ACCCAGAAAGCACATGTCTTGAGAGGGTACTAGACTGGACTTTATTTCGCTCACAGAATACCCTAGGCATCTTAGCACTGCTATCACAAATTCCAAATGCTGTAAAGGTCTTCCTTTTCTTGAGCCAGAATCAGGCAGTCGTCCAAGTAAGGATAGATTTGAATTCCTTTTAACCTGAAGTAAGCTATCACTGGAGCCAGAACCTTTGTGAATACTCTGGGCACAGTAGATAAGCCAAAGGGCAATGCAGAGAACTGATAATGAGAATTTCCAGCTCGAAAACGCAGATACTTCCTGCAACTTAGTCTGATAGGCACATGAAGGTAAGCTTCCTTGAGATCTAAAGTTACCATCCAGTGATCTTTGCCCAGCAGAGGTAAAAGCTGTTGTAACGTCAACATTTTGAACTTGGGAATGTCCAGATAAGTGTTGAGGATAGATAAATCCAAAATTGGTCTCCACGTGTTCCCCTTCTTCGGTACTAGGAACAGGCGAGAATAAAATCCTAGGCCCCTTTCTGGCACAGGAACTGGCTGAATGGCCCCTATTTGGAGCAACAGAGAAATTTGCTTGTGAGCCTCTTTTCTTTGTAGAGGAGGAATGTCTGGCATGCCTTTGAAAGGAGGCAAGGTATGGAAATAAAACCTGTAACCGTGGTGAATGATATCCAAAACCCATCTGTCTTGGGTAATTAAATCCCAATTTTCTTTGAAAAGAGCCAGCCTTCCTCCCAAAGGTGCTGCCAGGCGAGAATGTACTGGCAGCTGAAAAGGTAGGTCATTGGGTCTGTTTACGAAAGGACTGACCCCTGCCCTCACCAGAAGACTGAGCAGGTGAACTCCCTGTTCTAGGCCTAAAAGAACCTTGTGCTCTGCCCCTACCACGCCTAGACCTACCCCTAGACTGGGAATCATAAGCAGGATATGTCCATCCCTTAGTAGGCCAATTTCTACTAAATTTGGAGGCTGAACCTGCAAAAATCCTTAACAGTTTGCATAGACTTAGCCTTGTCCTCCATTTTCTTTAAAACTGCTTCCACAGGCTAACCAAACAACACATCAGACTGTAAAGGAGCATCCAAAATCCTTGTTTTAACATGCTCAGCTAAATTCTGATCTCTCAACCAGGCGTGCCTACGAAGAACAGAACCAGTGGCAGCCACCCTCGAGGAGGCCTGCACAGCATCAAAACCACACTGCAAGGAATGTTTACCCACCTGTTCAGACACATGAACTAAATCCTGCAACTCTTTACACTCAATACCTTCTGCCAGAGCATCCACCTTAGATTTCAATTGTGAAAGGAGATAATTCTGATATTTTAACATGTGAAACTGACAATTCAACGCCCTCATGGCTAAAGTGGAAGAAGTATACACTTTCTTTCCCCATCTATCCAAAGCCCTTGCCTCTATCAGGAGGAACAGGATTTTTAACAACAGAGGCCTTCACACCTTTAGGCCCCTGAGAGACAGTTTCGGGTCTGCCCTAGGACTCTTAAAAGATACTTATGAGCTTCAGGCACCCTATAGTACCTATCCGGTTTAACTGGGGCAGGAGGCAAAGAATCAGGATTCAGGGAAGCCTCTGCAAAAACATCTTCCACCACATTCAGAACAGGAGGTATAGCTAAAGGCCTATGCTGGGGTAAAAACAAGAATTCCCTAAGCCTCTTCCTGGAATCAGAGAAATATTGACCTTCCCATTTAAAATGCTCCCTCATGGAATGCAGAGTCTCTGAAAATGAAAAATCCTCAGGAGGAGAAGCTGAAGGAGTAGAATCATCCACATCAGAATCAGAATAAGGAGGATACTCCTGCAAGTCTTCAGCCGAAGACTCAGAAGCCTCCGAACATTGCTCAAAACTCTCAAACTCAGGTTCCACCCTAGGCCTCTTATCAGGAGGGGGCATAGAACCTCTAATCATAGTAATCAAATCCTCTGCCATTTTAAGCATATGTTTCTTAGGCAAAGACCCTGAAGCACCAGGAGAAACCCCCACTGAAGCTAAACTTGGCCTGCCTCTCAAAGAAGCCTTGGAAACAGAAGGGGAGGCTCTAACCACCTTAGGAAGAGAGGGAAGAACAGCCACCTGAGAAGCCCCCTCAGCCTGGCCTACTTCCTGAGAGGACACATCCTGTAACAGTAAAGTCTCTCCCTGAGACTCCAAAGAAACTCCTGGCAGAACCTCCGGCTCCACTGAGCCTTCTAAAGAACCGACGTCCGGGACTGTCGGTTCTTCCACTCTAGGCTTTGCTGCTTTGTCCTTGCGCTTTTTGGCCGAAGCGGGCGTCGGAGCATCCGACGGCATTTTATAATTGCAACGCTTCCCAAAAACTAACCTGGCACAGTCTAACCTTCTCTTAATAGTGCGTTTGTTAAATCTAGCACAAGAGCGGCATCCAACAACGTCGTGCTCAGGCCCTAAACAAGGTATACACAAAGTATGGTAATCCCTATGAGGTATCTGTTTCCCACAAGAAATACAGTTATTCACTTTTTCTGACATCCGGTTAAATACTGAGGCAAGAAAAACCAAAATATTCCCAACGGGTACTTAGCCAACTTTGATTCGGTCTGAAACTCTGACTTCAGAAACTTTCAGAACGCCAACCTGCACTCGCAAAATTGCTTCTGCATCGGACCATGCGGCAAAAAAGACTGAGGATATGACGTCGGTCATGCGCATTAGTACCCTGACGTACTGACGTCAGTCTAATGCGTCCTGACCGACGTCAGCCATATACTTTGGTATTCGGGCCGACTGGACAGCGGACTACCCAATAGTTAGGACTGCAGCAATGTGGAATGAAGAACATCTGTTTTATTTTGTTTTATGCAATATTCCAAGCAGCTAGCTGCAGTGTTTTCAAGTTTGGATGTAGGATCTTGTAGTTGTTCTGTGTTAGAAGTAAGGGACACAGAGGTAGAGGCCATGCGTGTGTCCGAGACATGCTTCGCAGTAGCGGGTACCAATGTTGCCTTGGCCAGTCTGGAGCTATCAGGATTACCCGTGGCTGATCCTCTTTGATCTTCAGTAGGACTTTGTACATCAAAGGAAGAGGTGGGAATGCATATGCTGTCAGGTTTTTCCAGCTGAAGGAAAGGGAGTCCACCCTCCAGGCAAGTGGGTGGTATGCTCTTGTGCAGAATTTCTTCAATTGGTGGTTGTGTGGGGAGGCGAACAGGTCTATCTCTGGCAGTCCCCATTTTTTTGTTATGGTTTTGAAGATACCTGGATGCAGCATCCATTCGTGGGCATCCGTGGTAGTTCTGCTTATGGTGTCTGCTAGTGAATTTTCTTTTCCTGGTACAAATCTGGCCTGTAGTTGAATGTTGAGATTCAGGGCCACATTCCACAGGTCCATTGCCATCCGGCATAGAGGATATGAGTGTGTACCTCCCTGTTTGTTGATGTACCACATGACTGTGGTATTGTCCGTCCTTATCAGCAGGTGACCTTGTTGAAGGAGTGGTCTGAATGCCTGGACTGCATGTTTCACTGCCAGCATCTCCTTTAGATTTATGTGTAGATTCAGCTGGTCTTGGGTCCATAGGCCTTGTATACACTTGTCCAGTATGTGCGCCCCCCAGCCTAGGTCTGAGGCGTCCGTGGTGATGGTCTGGCTTGGATGTGGTTTGTGGAAAGGCAATCCTCTGTTCAATTGACAGGCCTGAGCCCACCACAGGAATTCTTGTTTCAGGCATGGAATTATTGGAATCTGGACTTCTAGACTGTGCTTGTGTTGAGACCATACATTCCTTAGGTACCATTGCAACTTTCTCATATGCAGCCTGGCATGCGGAATCAATATTATACAGGATGCCATGTAACCCAGGGCTTGCAGGACTTTCCTTGCAGTAAGCTGAGTTTGTGTTGTTAATGTCATGAAACAGACTGGTAGTTGCTTTTGTTTTTCTTCTGTGAGAAAAGCCATCTGAGTTGATGTATCCAGTTTTGCACCCAAAAATGTTATCCTTTGGGATGGTACTAGTCTTGACTTTGGCATGTTGACTGTGTATCCCAAGGCTTGCAACAGTTGTATGACATTTTCCAAATCTTTTGTTAATTTTGCTTTGTTGTCCGCTTGAATTAGGCAGTCGCCCAGGCATGGGTAACTTTGAATTCCCTGAAGCCTGCAATGAGCAATTACTGATGCCAGGCATTTCGTGAATACTCTGGGCGCAGTAGATAAGCCAAAGGGCAGTGCTGAGAATTGATAATGCTCTGATCCTGCAAGAAATCTGAGGTGTCTTCTGCAATCTGGTCGTATAGGGATGTGCAGGTATGCCTCCTTGAGATCTAGAGTCACCAGCCAAGACTCCTTGCCCAGCATGGGAAGAAGTTGCTGGAGGGTCAGCATTTTGAATTTTGGAACCATGAGGTATGTGTTCAGTGCGGACAAGTCGAGAATAGGTCTCCATTGATTTTCTTTTCTTGGTACAAGGAAAAGCCTGGAGTAAAATCCTTGGCCTTGTTCCATAGGTGGTACCTTTTCTATAGCTCACATCCTGCCCTGGCTGCTGTGTGTCCCTGTCCCAGTAGGATTTGCATCCTCTTAACCTCCTCACTGACCTAGGATTTTGGGAACCAACTTGCCTGTCTCTTAAGACTTCCATCTCAATCTGCACCCAGACTACTTGTCCTGTGCCATACATCCCACCTTGCTGAAGAAACAGAGAAACTCTTAACCTCCTCACTGACCTAGGATTTTGGGAACCAACTTGCCTGTCTCTTAAGACTTCCATCTCAATCTGCACCCAGACTACTTGTCCTGTGCCATACATCCCACCTTGCTGAAGAAACAGAGAAACTCTTAACCTTCTCACTGACCTAGGATTTTGGGAACCAACTTGCCTGTCTCTTAAGACTTCCATCTCAATCTGCACCCAGACTACTTGTCCTGTGCCATACATCCCACCTTGCTGAAGAAACAGAGAAACTCTTAACCTCCTCACTGACCTAGGATTTTGGGAACCAACTTGCCTGTCTCTTAAGACTTCCATCTCAATCTGCACCCAGACTACTTGTCCTGTGCCATACATCCCACCTTGCTGAAGAAACAGAGAAACTCTTAACCTCCTCACTGACCTAGGATTTTGGGAACCAACTTGCCTGTCTCTTAAGACTTCCATCTCAATCTGCACCCAGACTACTTGTCCTGTGCCATACATCCCACCTTGCTGAAGAAACAGAGAAACTCTTAACCTCCTCACTGACCTAGGATTTTGGGAACCAACTTGCCTGTCTCTTAAGACTTCCATCTCAATCTGCACCCAGACTACTTGTCCTGTGCCATACTTCCCACCTTGCTGAAGAAACAGAGAAACTCTTAACCTCCTCACTGACCTAGGATTTTGGGAACCAACTTGCCTGTCTCTTAAGACTTCCATCTCAATCTGCACCCAGACTACTTGTCCTGTGCCATACATCCCACCTTGCTGAAGAAACAGAGAAAGTACGTTTGACCCCTTGATATAACTGTGGATACAACGTTCTGTATTACTTAACACCAAGAGTGTATGATAAAGCTGCCCTCCTGAGCCAGGTTCCCAGCAGCCAGTTCCAACTCTCACCATCTTATCCTTTTTTCTCTCTTCCATAACCTTTATCCCCGTGGCTCTACCAATTGACTCACCTCTTTTTCTCTCTTTCTACCTAGCCTAGCTCTCTGATACTCAAGCTGTTGTCCACCAGGTGGCTCCTCTACCTTGCATTTCCTTTTCTCCTTCCTCTCCATTAATATACTATCCCTCTTTAGTGTCTATCTTATCCACTCTTCATCCTCCTTTTCATTACTCCCCCCTCATTGTACTCTATTCCCTTTTCCCTCTCTACTATTTCGGTGTTACTTTACACTATACTACTACAACTACTTTACACTCACCTGGAACTACCCAGAACTCCTGCCCAATCGGTAGCTTTTCTGATTGACTCCAGGAGATCTTCTTTACTTGCTCTAACCCGCTCTGTAGCCCCTCCCACTATTTCCTCCCCCTATCTACCCTATCCCCTCCTCCTCTCACTGCACTTCCTTCCCCAAAGGCTTATAGTAGGGTAACTTTGCCTGGCGCCATCTTTAATATCCCACATCCTGCCCTGGCTGCTGTGTGTCCCTGTCCCAGTAGGATTTGCATCGTAAGTTTTTGTATTTCTTGTTGCTTAAACTAAGAATTGTCTTTTCCTGTTGTTAAACTTTGAACTGCTGATCTTATCCCACTTGTTGTAATGTTAACCAATACATATTAGCCTATGCTTTATAGAGTTAGACGTCTAAACTACTAATGCACTACTCATCCTAATTACTGAGCGGAAATCTGAGCGTACCTTTGTCTGCTTAAGCAGATGAATAATGCTCATTTCTCCCTAAACTAACTTCAGCCAAACTTTGTTGACTTCCAGCATGGTTATGTCGCATATTTAGCACCTGGACTGTTGTTTGAGCACCAGTCGTTTCACTAAACAGAGTGCCTCCTCGTGGGTTACTACCACGCAATCCGTTGAGTAGTCCTAGCAGCGCGGCATTAGACGAGCCCCACGCTGACTCGAGTGAAGCACACCAAACAAACGCAGTCACTGTGAGCATTAGAACATCTTCCTTAGAGTTTGGACACTCCTTGCTGTTAAGTGTGATATATCCTTAATGTACCTTGTGTACATCTGTATAAGGTTAGCTACCATTTTATTGCCTGTAGCAGTGAAGGCTTCTAGCTTACTGGAGAAAGATACCTAAAGACCTAGCGTACATCTGTACCGGGTTAGCTAACATTACTTGAAATAACACGGAAGGCATTTAGCTAGCGTTTACTTTAATATGTTTAAATGCAGGTCTTGTTTTCACATTGTAGAGATTAATGATTAGCTGGCGTCTTCCTTGATCAGTAACACTCCCGTTTCACTTTCTTGGGGGCGAAGGCAAGGCTTCTATGGGTTTATACATTGTTTAAATGTTAAAAGTCACATTGCTAGAACTTTAAATTATTCTCCGGCTTTATCAGCTTGTGAACATTCTTACATCATCCTACCTCCATTATGTTTTAAATTGTGGGTAGGTGTATTATGTTGGCGTTATTAATAATGTGTATAGCTGCTGATTCACATTTAGTTTTCATATAAAGGCAGTTTTGGCCAGCGTTTATTTAATCTATACAGCTGTCACTTAAAGTAAACTTGACCTATTATAACTGTATAATATACGCTTAAATTTGTGGGAAGCTGCATTAAGCTGGCGTTATTACTAACGTGTATAGCTGCTAAGTCGCTTTCATTTTTAATATCACGGCAGTTTCGCCTAGCGTTTCACTTGTTCTGCTAAGTCGCTCTCATTTTTTAATATCAAGGCAGTTTCGCCTAGCGTTTCACTTGTTCTGTACAGCTACCGCTTACACTCTAATTGCGGAGAAGGCATTGCTAGCTGGTATGATTTATAACCCTTTGAATGCTGTTTAGCTCCAGTAGTGTGAGCGGGCTGTGTAATGCGACTCTTTGAGGAACTTACACTGGATTTAATGTACGTGCACACCTGCTGATCTGTCTTGTTTATTTCTGTATTACATTTTGTCATCATCCTGTCAAGATACCAATTGCTGTCTATGATATTTGTCTGAGTAACCCAGCAGGAATACCTGGCCTAACTGTGATGCATTTATATATGTGGGCTGTCTACTTTTGTTAAACATTTCTTTCTGTAATAATTGCTTGATACATGTAACAATCGACACTAAACCTTGCCTGTGGATTGTTAGAATCTGACTACTGTTGAATTCCTGTTTAGAATGGTCCCTATAAGGACCAGTATGTGTTAGAGGTGTTTATTTTAACATTATAACAGTCTGCTTTTTTCCTTAACTGTGACACTAACACCTAAATTGCCTTGCTTACCATCTCACCTAATTTAACCCTTGAATTTCTCTGACCTTACAGCTCTTAACCTCCTCACTGACCTAGGATTTTGGGAACCAACTTGCCTGTCTCTTAAGACTTCCATCTCAATCTGCACCCAGACTACTTGTCCTGTGCCATACATCCCACCTTGCTGAAGAAACAGAGAAAGTACGTTTGACCCCTTGATATAACTGTGGATACAACGTTCTGTATTACTTAACACCAAGAGTGTATGATAAAGCTGCCCTCCTGAGCCAGGTTCCCAGCAGCCAGTTCCAACTCTCACCATCTTATCCTTTTTTCTCTCTTCCATAACTTTTATCCCCGTGGCTCTACCAATTGACTCACCTCTTTTTCTCTCTTTCTACCTAGCCTAGCTCTCTGATACTCAAGCTGTTGTCCACCAGGTGGCTCCTCTACCTTGCATTTCCTTTTCTCCTTCCTCTCCATTAATATACTATCCCTCTTTAGTGTCTATCTTATCCACTCTTCATCCTCCTTTTCATTACTCCCCCCTCATTGTACTCTATTCCCTTTTCCCTCTCTACTATTTCGGTGTTACTTTACACTATACTACTACAACTACTTTACACTCACCTGGAACTACCCAGAACTCCTGCCCAATTGGTAGCTTTTCTGATTGACTCCAGGAGATCTTCTTTACTTGCTCTAACCCGCTCCGTTCGCCCTACGGGCTCACTCCGCTCCCCACCCTACCCCCAATTCCCACCCACCCCCAGGGGTCCTAACCTTATACCTCACAGACCACACCCCCTCCCTAATTTCCACCACTCATAGTCCCACTTCCATCACACTACTCTCACACTTTTCCCGCCAAAACAACTAAAAATAAAAAAACAATTAACTTAATCTTCATTCTTGTCTTTTACTTTTTCTTTCTTTTTTCAATACCATGACTTTAAACAAACAGTACACCTTAATCTACTTACAAATGTTATTCTTACTCATACTTCTACCTCCTCTAACACTCATCTACTCATTAACCTCCTATGAGCACCCTATATACACAAACCTATTAAATCCTACTAAATGTACTACCTCTATTCAACACACTTCTCACACTGACCACTTCAACATCACTTCCATACCCAAGCATCTATCACCTAAATACCATAGAACAATCCACATTAGATACAACTCCCGTAACCTCAAAAGATATCCACCACTTATTTGCAAACTCACAAAGAAATTATATCTAACAATACTCCAATCTTTAAAAGACGGAGACATTCACCCAAATCCAGGCCCAATCACCACAAATACCATACTACTCAACAACCCAAACCCTTCTAACTCTCACCCACTCAAAAAATCTCCAAACTCATTCTTAATAGATCACCTTAACACACGAAGCATTAACAATAAAATAACACAACTCCATGCTCTATTGGAACTCTACTCATTTGATATCATATGTCTAACAGAAACCTGGCTGAAACCAGCAACAAAGACAATGAAATTTTACCACCTGGTTATAACATCATACCTAGACCGTGTTAAAAAGAAAGGTGGTGGAGTAGCTGTACTATTCAAATCTGGTCTTGAAATAACCAACTTTAAACTTAAACCTCCCCAAGACCCTAATGCTGAAATACTTATTACCAAATTTCAACTAAACCCAGCTAAATCTATCTATATTATTACTATCTATGTTCCCCCAGGAAACAACATCACTACCATAGAAAACATACTTTCCTGGTTATCTCTAAACCTCCCTCAAGAAACCATAATCCTAGGTGACTTTAATATAGACTGGAACTCTTGCAATAATAAATGCCCCACAAACCATATTAATCTCCACGGATTCACCCAAACTATTACCTCCCCTACTAGACTGAATAAACATACCAAAAAAGAAAGCACCTTAGATTGGATACTTATTAATAGTCAACCACAGAATTATGAAACCGGAACCCTCCCTGACGACATAGCGACCACTCCTAACCTACATCATCCGACTAAAGACCAACCCACCCTTTCAACCCATATATAGGGACATTAGAACCAAGAAAAACTTTAACTCAGAATTATTCCTTACTGAACTGAAAACATGTAATTGGTCCCCACTAAAACACCTTCCCCTTGATGAAGCTGTTGATTACTTCAATAATAATTTTCTTGACATACTCAACCGTCATGCTCCTACCCGCTCTATTAGAATTAGAACTAAAGCTGCTCCATGGCTTACTAGGAAACCAAACAAAAATCCATCTCAGAAATAAATGCTGGAATAAATCACGCTCAACTAAAACCATACTGACATCCAAAACTTTAAACAACTGAGAAATGAGACAAAAAGCCATAGTGACTGACAAAAAGCTACTATTTACAATATCAACATACCCACCACAATAAACCCCAAAAATTCTGGTCAAGTATTAATCAACTATTACACCCAAGTCAATCACTCACACCTAACCCTCAAGGCACTGACAAAGACAATCCCGAACAAACTGCAAACACCTTCAATACTTTCTTTGTCAAAGCAATTCAAGATCTTGCTTGTCAACTCTCCCCACGACATAACATCCATCTCTAACTATAACACACCTCCAGCTTTTCTCTTCCAACCTGTCCCCACATCATTTATTCTCACCCTTCTCCAAAAACTGAAACCATGTACTCCTTCTGCTGACCAACTACCATCTGAATATCTACAGATAGCAGCCAAATCTATTGCATACCCCATCTCCATCCTCATTAATAGAACCATCACTGAAGGATATATCCCTAAACTCTGGAAAGTCTCTCACATTATTCCCCTTCACAAAGGAGGAGACTCCACTGAATTCTCTAACTATCGTCCCATAGCCCTACTATCCCCTCTATCTAAGATCATGGAAAGATGTATACATAGGCAATTGCTAGACCACCTTCTCCATAACAACTTACTTTCCAACACCCAACATGGCTTCCGACCCTCCCATAGCACTACTACTGCCCTCCTCTCATTTATTGACACCATAAATAACAACCGGAACCTTAACATGCTCTCCTCTGCTCTTTTCATAGACCTATCCAAAGCTTTCGACATGGTAAATCACACTATTCTCATTAACATTCTTAAATCACTATCTCAAGACACACTCGCCATTAAATGGTTCCATTCCTACTTAAATAACAGACATCAAGCGGTGCTATGGAAAAACACTCTCTACTCAACTACCAGTTAACATTGGAGTTCCTCAAGGCTCCATACTGGGCCCTCTTCTGTTCTCCATATTCATTAATGATCTGCACCAAGTAATTCCACAAGCCACATGCATCCAATACGCAGATGACTCTACACTAATATGCACTGCATCATCTGTATCTCATCTTCACTCCCTATCTCAAGACACATTTAACTCTGTAGAACTATGGTTTACAAAACGCTGCCTCTTACTAAAGCCCAAAAAAACCAAACTTCTCCTTTTCACACCTACCAGTAAATCTCCACCTATAGACTTCTCTCTATCATCTTGTGACGGTACACTAATAACCCAAGATCAAACTACCAAACTGCTAGGTATCACCATAGATAATAACCTAAACTTTGAGGCCCATATCAACAACATTCTGAAAACTACAAATAAAAAAATAGGCTCTCTCTTTAGGATCAAATCTTTCCTTACTCCTGCAACTAGAATTACCATTGCCCACACTCACCTTATGTCCACCCTTCTTTATGCTTCACCCATATTTACCAATCTGTCAAAAATAACCTTAAAAACTTGAAAACTCATTTAATAACATAGCCAGATTTGCCACAGGCAGCCCTTACAGAACTCATCACTGTATTAATCTTAAGCTCCTTGGATGGCTTGAACTTCAGCAGCATCTGAAATATAATCAACTTACCATCATCCACAAAATTCTGTATCAACCTGAAAGAACACCCATCCTAACAAATCTTATCCACCCCTATGTTAACCTTAAATCCCTAAGATCATCACAAAAATCTCTTATACACATCAACAAATCAAACAATAGAGCAGGAGACTCTCTATTTTCTGTTTCCATTGGAAAAACATGGAATCAACTTCCATCTGAACTGACCACAATTCCCTCAATTACTCTATTTAAAATAGGCTTAAACTCCACCTAAAAACACACTGGATGTGCCCATGTTCTAAACCAGACTGACCAACCTATCTACTGTTGACTTACTCATCTAAAATTTCTCATCTCTGAACCTACTCTTTCACTAACTTATCTTATCCATTTTTCTTTATTTCTATTTTTTTTTTCTAGATACTACCATGCTTCCTCTCCTCACACTCCATACTACTACTACATCTTTTAAACTGACTCATATCATTACTACACACTTTACCTAACAACCCCTCCATATATTTTCTTTAACTTCCTCTTTTATCTATATCAACACTTTTACTAACTTCTTTCCTGGAACTAATACTTTTTTTTTAGCAACACATAAATGTACCGTCTTATTAACTATTCTAAGCCTATTAAAATTATACATTACTTATTATGTACTCATAAGTGACAGACTCCCTGTTAGTAAATGTATAAAATGTATAAATATGTTTTTTTTTCTATTATGTTGTTTATGTTAACATTGTTGAAACTGTGTGGAGCTTTTCTCCCCGGGCCTCTACTGAAAATGGACATATATCCAGCTAGACTAGCCCGGTCAACAAATGTAAAATAAAATAAAATAAAAATAAAGTTGTTGATTTGTCTTTGAGCCTCTGTTTTTTGGCTTGGTGGTAGGTTTGGCATTCCTCTCTTTTTTGGTAGTGTGTGGAAGTGAAACCTGTAGCCCTTGTCTATTGTTTGTAACGTCCATTTGTCTCCTGTAATGCAATGCCAGTTGTCGGAAAATAAGGCTAGCTTTCCGCCCAAGGGTGCTTCCAGTTGTTCCCTGGTAGGCGGAACCAGAGCCAAGTCATTGTGTCTGTCCTGTGGAAGTGGTTGCAGTTGAATCTGTGGCAGCACTTCTCTGGTTGGCAGGTTGCCACTGACGTCCCCTGTAGGCACCCCTAGATTGACCTCTGCCTCTTGGGCGTCTATTTCTGCCTCTCTGTGCTCTGGAGGTGTCTGAAAAGGACCAATTCTTTAAAGGCCAATTTCTGCTAAACCTCAGAGGTTGGACCTGTAAGAAATCCTTGACTGTTTGGACAGATTTTGCTTTTTCTTCCACTTTCTTTAGAACCTCCTGTGCAGGGGAGCCAAACAAACTTTGTTTCTCCATAGGAGCATCTAGGAGTTTTGACTTAACATGGTCTGGTAAGGATTGTTCTTTTAACCAGGCATGCCTTCGAATCACTGTTCCAGTCATAGCTGATCTAAAGGAAGCCTCCAGTGCATCATAGCCACATTTTAAGAAATGGTTACTGACCTGCTGAGAGTTATGTACCAAATCCTGAAGGGACTTGCGGTCTATAGGTTCAGGAGAGGACAGTTTTTTATTTAGCTGGTCTAACAAAAATTCCTGGTACTGAATCATGTGAAATTGACAGTTTAAGGCCCTAGCTGAAAGAGTAGCAGAAGTATAAACCTTTTTACCCCATCTCTCTAATGCTCGAGATTCCCTTTCAGAGGGAAGAGGGTTTTTGGCAGAGGCAGCCGCCACACCTTTAGGGCCCTGTGAAATGGTTTCAGGGTCTGCAACAGGGGCCTTATACAAGTGGTAGTGTGTGTCCGGGACCCTGTAATATCTGTCAGGCTTGGCAGGGGCCGGAGGAAGAGAATCAGGGGCAGTACAGGCATCATTATATGCATCATCAACAACTGTTAGTACTGGAGGAATGGCTAAAGGCCTATGCTGTGGTAAGTGTAAAAAAGTCCTTAGCCTTTTCCTTGAATCTGAAAAATCCTGGCCCTGCCACTGGAAGTGTTCCCTCATTGTAGGGTTTCCCCAAAAGAAAATTCTTCAGAAGGAGAAGTAGAAGGAATGGAGTCTTCTGCATCAGAATCCTCATAAGGAGAATAAGGGCCTTCCTGATGGTCTGAAATATCTGAGTCATCCGAGGAATAGTCTGTAGAGACAGGTTCCGGGGGTTCAGTCCTAGACCTCTTATCTGGAGGGGGTTGAGAGGCCCGGTCTGGGTGAAGTTGGGATCCCCTGATCAAAGAAATAAGATCCTCAGCCAGGCTGAGTATTTGGGAACTAGAGGTAGGCCTGTGTGAGGGAGTTTTAGCAGGTAAGGCCTTAGAAGATTTAGCTGCTTTAGCCCTGGAAAAGGCCTTGATAGACATAGAAGCAGGGGGTCTAGCAGCCCCACGTGCAGGGGTAGATATGTCTAAAGGAATAGTGTCTGACAAATCCTGGGTGCCTGCTTCTGTAGCAGTAATTTCAGTAGCAGATTCAGCCATGCTCTGTGAGGCCACGGCTATCGGAGGCATGCTTTCGGCCGAAAGAAGAACAGAGGACTCTGTTTCAGCCGAAACAGAGACACTCGCGGAAGGCCTAACCGTGGTTTCAGCCGAAACAGCGGACCACGAGTGTTGGTCCTTTTCCTTGCACTTTTTAGCTAATCGTGTAGTCGGAGTCTCCGATGGCATTTTGTATGCAAAAGCGGGACCAAAAAACTCCTCTGCAAACTCCGACCGACGTCTAAGCGTCCGTCGGTTGAAGGAAGCACAGGCTAGACAAGCTGATACATCGTGGTCTGGGCCTAAGCAAGGAAGGCAGTAAGAGTGGAAATCCTTATGAGGTATTTGTTTCCCACAAGTTAAATAATTATTTACTTTGTCTGATATCGGCTGAGGCAAGAAAGAGTCCCCAACGGGGTACTTAGCTTTTTAGAAGTCTTCGGT